>NW_025957192.1:0-23724 GCF_023159225.1 Perognathus longimembris pacificus | reverse complement strand
ACAGTTGGAGCTTGTTAAGGTAATTACACAGGGGAAAGATAATGTACTGGGAACTCTTCAGAAGAATCTGATTTGTGGTCAGGGGAGAGAGATAAAAGCTCATTTAGGAACGACATGAACATGCTGCGTAGGTAGCAGTTTATCAGTAAATATCTCCACTGAGTTTAAGAAAAGTAGTAGCTTAATAAATTAAGTACTGCCTGGTATGGTTACTGTACTGGTAACTCCCCTAAGAATCTGGATTGTGGTGAGGGAACAGAGAAAAAAGTTCATTTAGGACCTGCACTTACGAAGGGGGTTGGCAGCTGTATATCAGGGAGTGAACCTTCTGAGAATAAATACAGCTGGAGCTTGTTAAGATAATTACCCAGGGGAAAGGATAATGTACTGGGAACTCCTCAGAAGAATCTGATTTGTGGTGAGGGGAGAGAGATAAAAGCTCATTTAGGAACGACATGAACATGCTGCATATGGTAGCTGTTTATCAGTAAATATCTCCACTGAGAAGCAGTAGTTTAATAAATTAAGTTCTTCCTGGTATGGTTACTGTACTGGTAACTCCCCAAAAGAATCTGGATTTTGGTGAGGGAACAAAGAAAAAAAGCTCATTTAGGACCTGCAATTACGAAGGGGGTAGGAAGCTGTATATCTAGGAGTATCCCTTCTGATAAGAAAAACAGCTATAGCTTGTTAAGGTAATTACACAGGGGAAAGGATTATGTACTGGGAACTCCTCAGAAGAATCTGATTTGTGGTGAGGGGAGTGAGATAAAGGCTCATTTAGGAACGACATGAAAATGCTGCATAGGTAGCTGTTTATCAGTAAATATCTCCACTGAGAAGCAGTATCTTAATAAATTAAGTTCTTCCTGGTATGGTTACTGTACTGGTAACTCCCCAAAAGAATCTGGATTGTGGTGAGGGAACAAGAAAAAAGTTCATTTAGGACCTGCACTTACCAAGGGGGTAGGCATCTGTATATCAGGGAGTATCCCTTCTGAGAATAAAAATAGCTGGAGCTTGTTAAGGTAATTACACAGGGAAAGGATAATGTACTTGGAATTCCTCAGAAGAATCTGATTTGTGGTGAGGGGAGAGATAAAAGCTCATTTAGGAAGGACATGAAAATGCTGCATAGGTAGCTGTTTATCAGAAAATATCTGCACTGAGAAGCAGTAGCTTAATAAATTAAGTACTTCCTGGTATGGTTACTGTACTGGTAACTCCCCAAAAGAATCTGGATTGTGGTGAGGGAAAAAGATAAAAAAGCTCATTTAGGACCTGCACTTACGAAGGGGGTAGGCAGCTGTATATCAGGGAGTATCCCTTCTGAGAATAAAAACAGCTGGAGCTTGTTAAGGTAATTACACAGGGGAAAGGGTAATGTACTTGGAACTCCTCAGAAGAATCTGATTTTGGTGAGGGGAGAGAGATAAAAGCTCATTTAGGAACGACATGGAAATGCTGCATAGGTAGCTGTTTATCAGTAAATATCTCCACTGAGATTAACAAAATCAGTAGCTTAATAAATTAAGTACTTCCTGGTATGGTTACTGCACTGGTAACTCCCCAAAAGATTCTGGATTGTGGTGAGGAACAGAGAAAAAAGCTCATTTAGGACCTGCACTTACGATGGGGGTAGGCAGCTGTATATCAGGGAGTATCGTCCTGAGAATAAAAACAGTTGGAGCTTGTTAAGGTAATTACACAGGGGAAAGGATAAAGTACTGGGAACTCCTCAGAAGAATCTTATTTGTGGTGAGGGGAGAGAGATAAAAGCTCATTAAGAACGACATGAACATGCTGCATAGGTAGCTGTTTATCAGTAAATACCTCCACTGAGATTAAGAAAAGCAGTACTAAATAAATTAAGTACTTCCTGGTATGGTTACTGTACTGGTTACTCCCCAAAAGAATCTGGATTGTTGTGAGGGAACAGAGAAAAAAGCTCATTTAGGACCTGCACTTATGAAGGGGGTAGGCAGCTGTATATCAGGGAGTATCCCTTCTGAGAATAAAAACAGCTGTAGCTTGTTAAGGTAATTACACAGGGGAAAGGATAATGTACTGGGAACTCCTCAGAAGAATCTGATTTGTGGTGAGGGGAGAGAGATAAAAGCTCATTTAGGAAAGACATGAACATGCTACGTAGGTAGCTGTTTATCAGTAAATATCTCCACTGAGATTAAGAAAAGCAGTAGCTTAATAAATTAAGTACTTCCTGGTATGGTGACTGTACTGGTAACTCCCCAATAGAATCTCGATTGTGGTGAGGGAACAGAGAAAAAAGCTGATTTAGGACCTGCACTTACGAAGGGGGTATGCAGCTGTATATCAGGGAGTAAACCTTCTGAGAATAAAAACAGCTGGAGCTTGTTAAGGTAATTACACAGGGGAAAGGAAAATGTACTGGGAAGTCCTCAGAAGAATCTGATTTGTGGTGAAGGGAGAGAGATAAAAGCTCATTTAGGAACGACATGAACATGCTCCGTAGGTAGCTGTTTATCCGTAAATATCTCCACTGAGATTAAGAAAAGCAGTAGCTTAATAAATAAGTACTTCCTGGTATGGTTACCGTACTGGTAACTCCCCAAAAGAATCTGGATTGTGGTGAGGGAACAGAGAAAAAAGCCCATTTAGGACCTGCACTTACGAAGGGGGTAGGCAGCTGTATATCAGTTAGTAAACCTTCTGAGAATAAAAACAAGTGGAATTTGTTAAGGTAATTGCTCAGGGGAAAGGATAATGTACTGGGAACTCCTCAGAAGAATCTGATTCGTGGTGAGGGGAGAGAGATAAAAGCTCATTTAGGAACGACATGAACATGCTGCCTAGGTGGCTGTTTATCAGTAAATATCTCCTCTGAGATTAAGAAAAGCAGTAGCTTAATAAATTAAGTACTGGTATGGTTACTGTACTGGTAACTCCCCAAAAGAATTTGGATTGTGGTGAGGGAACAGGAAAATGCTCATTTAGTACCTGCACTTACGAAGGGGTAGGCAGCAGTATATCAGGGAGTATCCCTTCTGAGGATAAAAACAGCTGGAGCTTGTTAAGGTAATTACACAGGGGAAAGGATAATGTACTGGGAACTCCTCAGAAAAATCTGATTTATGGTGAGGGGAGAGAGATAAAAGCTCATTTTGGAACGACATGAAAATGCTACATAGGTAGCTGTTTATCAGTAAATATCTCCACTGAGATTAAGAAAAGCAGTAGCTTAATAAATTAAGTACTGGAGAGGAGAAAGATGGCGCCGAAACAATAGGGAGGCACCCCGACTCGCACCAACTGAATAGCGCGCTGGGAACTCCAACACCCCACACTCCACCAAGAACCCAGCAAAACCAGCATCCAGAAGCAGTGGAGAAACGCAGGAAAACAAAAAGGAGCAAAAAAGAAGAACGGAAAACCTACACGGAGCTGGAGATTCATCGGGGCACCCTCCCCCACCAGCTGACCCTGGCCCAAACAGGGTCAGGCTGGGAAAGGGAAACCCGGCGATCGGCAGTCAGGTTGCCAGGAGCGCAGAATCCATATAGCGGGAGACCCCACGGACACAAAGCAGGGTGCGGACCAAGACACACCCGGCAGCGACGAGAAGTTCGGGTCCACACCGGATTCGGACAAGGGAACCCAGCGAGGCAGAAAGAGGGAACGGGGGAAGCCACCACGACACTTTGCCAACCCCTGAAGGGCCAATGGCGGCGCGGGACACACACACAAAGCAGCAAAAGTGAGTCCCCTATAACCCCTTCCCCAACGGGAGACCCAAGCCCGACAAAGAAGCTATATATCTCTACCTCCCCCTCCCCACTCCCGTGGTAACAAAGGTCCCCCAAATCAGGCGGGAAGCTCCCATCAGGCGCTGGGAAGCCAGTCTAGCAGGGGAAGGGCGGAACAGCCCCAAGCCCCCAAAGGTTCCTGAACTGGCAGAACCGGCCCCGTCCCCTTCCCAACAGGGGCCGGGGACGGCCGGCAGGGCAAGCCCCACCCGAGGCGCCTAGACCTTGTGGACTCTTACACCTAAAATCACAAGCGCTGGTGGGCAATACCAGCCCAGCAGGGTCACCTGAGCCTGATCTCGTTCCCCCTCCTCGCAGCGGAGGCGAGGTCTGAGGGTGCCAAGCCACACCCGGACAGTCGATCCCACTGGGCCCCACACATACTGCCTCCCCCCCCCAACGGACTCGCGGGAGGGCGCAAGCACAACCCAACAACCCAGGGCTCGCTCTGGGAGGCAGACCCCACTAAAGTGCCTGTTGTAGGGGACTCACAGTGCACAGGAGGGCGGGGCCCCGGCGAAAGCGCCCGCTCTGGTAGGAGTGCCCTGCACTGGTGGGCGGGGCCACAGCGACAGCACCTGCTGCCATAGACACGCCTACACAGAAGGGAGGGAAGATCTACACAGACCTCCAGATGCGCAAATCACAAAGAAACATAACTCAGTTCAGCAAAGGACAAGCCAACTCGCCAGCTCCAAAAAGCAGCACGACTGAAGAGGAGATGGAGAATAAAAAAGCAAATGAGGACATGTTAACAGGAATGATCGAAACCGTCAGAAATGAAATCAGAAAACAATTCCAGGAGTTTAGAGCGGAAATCTGGAAGGACACCCAGGAAGCCAAGAAAGAAATGGAAGCAAAACTGGATACAATTCAAGCCTGGTTTAAAGAAATGGAAGCAAAAATGGATACAATGCAAGCCGCCTTTAAAGAAAATCTCCACACCCTGAGAATTGAAATGCATGAAAAAATAGATTTAAAATACAACTCTTTAAAGGAAGAAATTTCCACGATCAGAGCTGATATGACAACCATGAATAGCTCTCTGACATCCATAAACTCCGCAATTGAAACCATAACACAAAGAGTGGACCATATGGAATCCAGAATCTCTCGCCTGGACGATAAGCAGCTGACCACAACCAGAAAATGACCACACTCCAAGAAAAGGTGAAGCTTCAGGGAAGATTAATCCAGGAACTAATGGACAAAGACAAGAGAAATAATCTGCGCATAATTGAATAGAAGAAGGAGCCGAATATCAGAGCAGAGGGCTTAATCATGTTCTCAATAAAGTTATTGCAGAAAACTCCCCCAATCTCACAGGGGACCCCATCCAGGTAACCGAAGCCTATAGGACACCTGGCAGGCCAGACCCAGGAAAACCACCCCAAGGCACATAATATTCAAGACTACAGACCTCAAGATTAAAGAGCAAATTCTGAATTCAGCCAAAGCGAAGAAGGAAACTTTTTTCAATGGGAAGAGGATTCGAATAACATCCGACTTATCCACACAAACTTACCAAGCTCGAAGTGAGTGGAAGAACACCATCCAAGTACTTCAGAATAACAATTTACAACCTCGGATCAAATATCCGGCGAAACTGGAGTTCACATTCGAAGGGAGAACCAGATCTTTCCACACCAAAGAGGAGCTAAAGGAGTATGTGAATAAAAAACCAGCCCTACAGCGAATATTAAGAGGGGAAGCCCACACAACAGAGATCGTAAAAGACACACAGACAGAATCAGAAAGAAACTTCAATAGCCAAAGTACAGCAGAAAGACCAGCTCACTAAAGACAAGAAGAAAAAAAAATAACAGGAAAAAACAGCACAACAAAAAAATGGAAGGAGAAAAAACACCCTTATCCTTGATCTCTTTAAATATAAATGGCTTAAACTCCCCGATCAAGAGGAGCAGACTGGCAGAATGGATCCGCAAACAAAAAGTTGACATCTGCTGTCTACAAGAGACCCACCTTACAGCAAGGGACAAAAACAGGCTTCGAATGAAAGGATGGAGCAAGATCTACCAAGCAAATGCACCCACCAAAATGGCAGGTGTAGCCATTCTGATCTCAGACAAGCTGGATTTCTCTTTAAAGTCCACTCAAAAAGACAAAGAAGGACACTACATATTAATACAAGGAAAAATCCAGAATCAAGACATCACGGTGATAAATGTATACTCACCGAACAAAAGAGGCCCGAGATATGTCAAGCAAATTCTCACAGAATTACAGAGCAAGATAGATGCAAAAACAATCATAGTGGGTGACTTTAATACTCCTCTCTCTCCAAGAGACAGATCCAACACCCAGAGGATTAGTAAGGGAGCTGAGGACCTAAATAACACCATTTCCCAAATGGATCTAACAGACCTATATAGAACCTTCCACCCTACAGAGACCCAATACACCTTCTTATCAGCAGCCCATGGATCATATTCCAAAATAGACCACGTCATAGCCCACACAAAGAACCTCAGCAAATACAAAAGTATTGACATCATCCCATGTATTATATCTGATCACAGTGGATTAAAGGTAACCCTCAACAACAAAGGATACCACAGAGCCTATACACACTCTTGGAGGCTAAACCCCACGCTGTTATCCAACACTTGGGCCACAGATCCAATTAAAGATGAAATCAACGAATTCATAAGCCACAATGACAAAGAAAACACATCAAAAAGAAACCTATGGGACACAGCTAAGGCAGTACTGAGGGGCAAGATCATTGCACTCAGTACCCACATTAAAAGAATGGAAGCAGAGCAGGTGAATACCCTCACGATGAAACTAAAACAACTGGAGAAACAAGAAATGACAGAATCTAAAACGACTAGGAGGGGAGAGATTACAAAGATTAAAGAAGAGATAAATCTGATTGAAAATAGAAAGACCATTCAACAAATAAATAAGACTAAAAGCTGGTTCTTTGAGAAAATAAACAAAATTGACAGACCCCTTGCAAGACTCACAAAAAAAAAAGAAGAGAAGAGACTCATATTCGTAAAATCAGGGACTCCACAGGAAAAATTACAACAAGTACACACGATATTCAAACAATCATAAGGAGCTATTTCCAAAACCTCTACTCAACAAAAAACAATAATTTTACAGAAATGGATAAATTCTTAGAGAAGTACAAGCTGCCCAAACTGAACCAAGAAGAAATAAATCAACTAAATAAACCAATAACTTACGGTGAGATACAGGAGGTAATCAAGAACCTCCCTACTAAGAAAAGCCCAGGCCCAGATGGATTCACCAATGAATTCTACAAAACCTTTAGTGAGGAGCTAATTCCAATACTCCTCAAACTCTTCCGCGAAATAGAAACGGAGGGAGAAATCCCGAACTCATTCTACGAAGCTAATATCATACTCATCCCCAAACCAGGCAAAGATCCAACAAAAAAAGAGAACTACAGACCAATATCACTAATGAACACAGATGCAAAGCTCCTCAATAAAATATTAGCTAACAGGATCCAGAAAGTGATCAAGAATATCATACATCATGACCAAGTAGGCTTCATCCCTCAGTCACAAGGATGGTTCAACATCCGTAAATCAATCAATGTAATTCACCACATAAACAGAACTAAAATCAAGAATCACATTGTTATCTCAGTCGATGCCCAAAAAGCCTTCGA
Organism: Perognathus longimembris pacificus; assembly: GCF_023159225.1. NCBI lineage: Eukaryota > Metazoa > Chordata > Mammalia > Rodentia > Heteromyidae > Perognathus > Perognathus longimembris. The sequence goes on along the minus strand of NW_025957192.1, from coordinate 16,272 downwards.
CAAAATACAACATCCATACCTATTAAAAGCTTTGGAGAGAACAGGAATAGATGGAACATTCCTCAAAACAATAAAAGCCATATACAACAGACCAACTGCTAATATCATATTAAATGGAGAGAAACTTAAATCATTCCCCCTAAACACAGGAACAAGACAAGGAGCCCACTCTCCCCACTTCTGTTCAACATAGTACTGGAATCCCTAGCCATAGCAATAAGGCAAGAGGAGGACATCAAAGGGATCCACATCGGCAAGGAAGAAATCAAGTTATCCCTATTCGCAGACGACATGATCTTATATCTCAAGGACCCAAAAAACTCAGTACCCAAACTCCTACATCTAATAAACCAATTTGGCAAAGTAGCAGGATACAAAATCAATCCACAAAAGTCAGCAGCTTTTCTGTACACCAGCAATAGACAAACAGAAAAGGAAATTATGGAAACAATTCCATTTACAGTAGCCAAAAAAAGAATAAAGTACCTAGGGATCAACTTAACCAAGGATGTGACGGACCTATTCAATGAAAACTACAAAAATCTAATAAGGGAAATCAAAGAAGACACGAGGAGATGGAAGGACCTCCCATGCTCATGGGTAGGCAGAATCAATATAGTGAAAATGGCCATATTGCCCAAATTGTTATACAAATTCAATGCAATACCTATCAAAATCCCAGCCACATTCTTCACTGAAATAGAGAAACCAATCCATAAATTCATATGGAACAGCAAAAAACCTAGAATAGCCAAAGCAATTCTAGGCAAAAAACATAGTGCAGGAGGTATCACCATACCAGACTTCAAGCTCTACTACAAGGCCATCATAACAAAAACAGCATGGTATTGGTATAAAAACAGATCGGAAGACCAGTGGATTAGAATTGAAGACCCAGAAATAAAACCGCACTCTTACAGCCAACTGATATTCGACAAAGGAGCTAAAGACATACAATGGAATAAACATAGCCTCTTCAACTACTGGTGCTGGGAGAACTGGGCAGCCATATGCAGAAAACTCAAAGTAGACCCAAGCCTATCACCATGCACCAAGATCAACTCAAAATGGATCAAGGACCTCAACATCAGACCTGAATCCTTGAAACTACTGAAGGACAGAGTAGGAAAGACACTAGAACTTACAGGCACAGGAAGGAACTTCCTGAATAGAGTCCCAGGGGCACAACAAATAGGGGAAAGACTCAACAAATGGGACTACTACAAATTAAAAAGTTTCTGCACAGCTAAGGTCATAGCCACCAAAATAGAAAGACAGCCAACGATATGGGAAAGGATATTTACCAGCACAGCAACAGACAAAGGCCTGATATCTGTCATCTACAGAGAACTCAAAAAACTAAGCCCCTCCAAGCCCAATAAACCTATTAGGAAATGGGCAAAAGAGCTAAAGAGAGACTTCACAAGAGAAGATATAAAAATGGCAAAGAAACACATGAGGAAATGCTCAACATCCCTGCTAGTAAAGGAAATGCAAATAAAAACAACCCTGAGATACCACCTCACCCCAGTTAGAATGGCCTATACTCTGAACTCAGGAAACAACAAATGCTGGAGGGACTGTGGGGAAAGAGGAACCCTTCTCCATTGTTGGTGGGAGTGCAAATTAGTACAGCCACTTTGGAGAACAGTATGGAGGTTTCTCAAAAAGCTCAATATAGACCTACCCTATGACCCAGCCATACCACTCCTAGGCATCTATGCTAAACAGCAAAACCCAAGATATCAAAAGGACATTTGTACTTCCATGTTTATCGCAGCACAATTCACAATAGCCAAAATTTGGAAACAACTCAGATGCCCCTCCACAGATGAATGGATCCAAAAAATATGGTACTTATACACAATGGAATACTACATAGCGATTAGGAATGGTGAAGTATTGTTATTCGCAGGGAAATGGTCAGAACTCGAACAAATAATGTTGAGTGAGACAAGCCGAGAACACAGAAAACCAAGGGGCATGATCTCCCTGATATATGACTGTTAACAAAGGGAGATGGAGAGACAGTAGAGACCAAGTCTGTGAACACTGTATATGTGCTTGATACATTGTATACTGCATATACGTCTACCTGACCTAGACAAGGGATGGGAATACAGGTTGTAAGATATCACAAGAAATGTACACACTGCCCTACTATGTAACTGCACCCTCTTTGCAAAGCACTTTGTAAAAAAAAATTTTATGTTCAATTAATAATAAAAAAAATTAAAATAAATAAATAAATAAATTAAGTACTTCCTGGTATGGTTACTGTACTGGTAACTCCCCAAAAGAATCTGGATTGTGGTGAGGGAACAGAGAAAAAACCTCATTTAGGACCTGCACTTACGAAGGGGGTAGGCAGCTGTATATCAGGGAGTATCCCTTCTGAGAATAAGAACAGCTGCAGTTTGTTAAGGTAATTACAAAGGGGAAAGGACAATGTACTGGAAACCCCTCAGAAGAATCTGATTTTTGGTGAGGGGAGAGAGATCAAAGGTCATTTAGGATCGACGTGAACATGCTGCATAGGTAGCTGTTTATCAGTAAATATCTCCACTGAGATTAAGAAAAGCAGTAGCTTAATAAATTAAGTACTTCCTGGTATAGTTACAGTACTGGTAACTCCCCAAAATAATCTGGATTTTGGTGAGGGAACAGAGAAAAAAGCTCATTAGGACCTGCACTTACGAAGGGGGTAGGCAGCTGTATATCAGGGAGTAAACCTTCTGAGAATAAAAACAGCTGGAGCTTGTTAAGGTAATTACACAGGGGTAAGGATAATGTACTGGGAACTCCTCAGAAGAATCTGATTTGTGTTGAGGGGAGAGCGATAAAACCTCATTTAGGAACGACCTGAAAATGCTGCATAGGTAGCTGTTTATCAGTAAATATCTCCACTAAGATTAAGAAAATCAGTAGCTTAATAAATTAAGTACTTCCTGGTATGGTTATTGTACTGGTAACTCCCCAAAAGAATGTGGATTTTAGTGAGATAAAAGAGAAAAAAGCTCATTAAGGACCTGCACTTACGAAGGGGTTGGGCAGCTGTATATCTCGGAGTAAAACTTCTGAGAATAAAAACAGCTGGAGCTTGTTAAGGTAATTACACAGGGGAAAGGATAATGTACTGGGAACTCCTCAGAAGAATCTGATTTGTGGTGAGGGGAGAGAGATAAAAGCTCATTTAAGAAAGACATGAACATGCTGTGTAGGTAGCTGTTTATCAGTAAATATCTCCACTGAGATTAAGAAAAGCAGTAGCTTTATAAATTAAGTACTTCCTGGTATGGTTACTGTACTGGTAACTCCCCAAAAGAATCTGGATTGTGGTGAGGGAACAGAGAAAAAAGCTCATTTAGGACCTGCACTTACGAAGGGGGTAGGCAGCTGTATATCAGGGAGTATCGTCCTGAGAATAAAAACAGCTGGAGCTTGTTAAGGTAATTACACAGGGGAAAGGATAAAGTACTGGGAACTCCTCAGAAGAATCTGATTTGTGGTGAGGGGAGAGAGATAAAAGCTCATTAAGAACGACATGAACATGCTGCATAGGTAGCTGTTTATCAGTAAATACCTCCACTGAGATTAAGAAAAGCAGTACTAAATAAATTAAGTACTTCCTGGTATGGTTACTGTACTGGTAACTCCCCAAAAGAATCTGGATTGTTGTGAGGGAACAGAGAAAAAAGCTCATTTAGGACCTGCACTTACGAAGGGGGTAGGCAGCTGTATATCAGGGAGTATCCCTTCTGAGAATAAAAACAGCTGTAGCTTGTTAAGGTAATTACACAGGGGAAAGGATAATGTACTGGGAACTCCTCAGAAGAATCTGATTTGTGGTGAGGGGAGCGAGATAAAAGCTCATTTAGGAACGACATGAAAATGCTGCATAGAGGTAATTACACAGGGGAAAGCATAATGTACTGGGAACTCCTCAGAAGAATCTGATTTGTGCTGAGGGGAGAGAGATAAAAGCTCATTTAGGAACTACATGAAAATGCTGCATAGGTAGCTGTTTATCGGTAAATATCTCCCCTGAGATTAAGAAAAGCAGTAGCTTAATAAATGAAGTACTTCCTGGTGTGGTTACTGTACTCGTAACTCCCCAAAAAAATCTGGTTTTGGTGAGGGAACAGTGAAAAAAGCTCATTTATTACCTGCACTTACGAAGGTGGTATGCAGCTGTATATCAGGGAGTAATATTTCTAAAAATAAAAACAGCTGGAGCTTGTTAAGGTAATTACACAGGGGAAAGCATAATGTACTGGGAACTCCTCAGAAGAATCTGATTTGTTTTGAGGGGAGAGAGATAAAAGCTCATTTAGGAACGACCTGAACATGCTGCATAGGTAGCTGTTTATCAGTAAATATCTCCACTGAGATTAAGAAAAGCAGTAGCTTAATAAATTAAGTACTTCCTGGTATGGTTACTGTACTGGTAACTCCCCAAAAGAATCTGGATTGTCGTGAGGGAACAGAGAAAAAAGCTCATTTAGGACCTGCACTTTCGAAGGGGGTAGGCAGCTGTATATCAGGGAGTAAACCTTCTGAGAATAAAACAGCTGGAGCTTGTTAAGGTAATTACACAGGGGAAAGGATAATGTACTGGAACTCCTCAGAAGAATCTGATTTGTGGTGCTGAGGGGAGAGAGATAAAAGCTCATTTAGGAATGACAGGATCATGCTGCGTAGGTAGCTGTTTATCAGTAAATATCTCCACTGAGATTAAGAAAAGCAGTAGATTAATTAATTAAGTACTTCCTGGTATGGTTACTCTATTGGTAACTCCCAAAAGAATCTGGATTGTATTGAGAGAACAGAGAAAAAAGCTCATTTAAGACCTGCACTTAGGAACGGGGTAGGCAGCTGTATATCAGGAGTATCCCTTCTGAGAATAAAAACAGCAGGAGCTTGTTAAGGTAATTACACAGGGGAAAGGATAATGTACTGGGAACTCCTCAGAAGAATCTGATTGTGGTGAGGGGAGAGAGATAAAACCTCATTTAGGAAGGACATGAACATGCTGCGTAGGTAGCTGTTTATCAGTAAATATGTCCACTGAGATTATGAAAAGCAGTAGCTTAATAAATTAAGTACTTCCTGGTATGGTGGACTGTACTGGTAACTCCCAAAAGAATCTGGATTGTGGTGAGGGATCAGGAAAAAAACTCATTTAGGACCTGCACTTACGAAGGGGGTAGGCAGCTGTATATCAGTGAGTATCCCTTCTGAGAATAAAAACAACTGGAGCTTGTTAAGGTAATTACACAGGGGAAAGGATAATGTACTGGGAACTCCTCAGAAGAATCTGATTTGTGGTGAGGGAGAGAGATAAAACCTCATTTAGGAAAGACATGAACATGCTCCGTAGGTAGCTGTTTATCAGTAAATATCTCCAATGAGATTAAGAAGAGCAGTAGCTTAATAAACTAAGTACTACCTGGTATGGTTACTGAACTGGTAACTCCCCAAAAGAATCTGGATTGTGGTGAGGGAACAGAGAAAAAAGCTCATTTAGGACCTGCACTTACGAAGGGGGTAGGCAGCTGTATATCAGGGAGTATCCGTTCTGAGAAAAAACACAGCTGGAGCTTGTTAAGGTAATTACACAGGGGAAAGGATAATGTACTGGGAACTCCTCAGAAGAATCTGATTTGTGGTGAGGGAGAAAGATAAAAGCTCATTTAGGAACGACATGAAAATGCTGCGTAGGTAGCTGTTTATCAGTAAATATCTCCACTGAGAAGCAGTATCTTAATAAATTAAGTTCTTCCTGGTATGGTTACTGAACTGGTAACTCCCCAAAACAATCTGGATTGTGGTCAGGGAACAGAGAAAAAAGCTCATTTAGGACCTGCACTTACGAAGGGGGTAGGCAGCTGTATATCAGGGAGTATCCGTTCTGAGAAAAAACACAGCTGGAGCTTGTTAAGGTAATTACACAGGGGAAAGGATAATGTACCGGAACTCCTCAGAAGAATCTGATTTGTGGTGAGGGGAGAGAGATAAAAGCACATTTAGGAACGACATGAACATGCTGCGTAGGTAGCTGTTTATCAGTAAATATCTCCACTGATTTTAAGAAAAGCAGGAGCTTAATAAATTAAGTACTTCCTGGTATGGTTACTGTACTGGTAATTCCCCAAAAAAATCTGGATTGTGGTGAGGGAACAGAGAAAAAAGCTCATTTAGGACCTGCACTTACGAAGGGGGTAGGCAGCTGTATATCAGGGAGTAAACCTTCTGAGAATAAAAACAGCTGGAGCTTGTTAAGGTAATTACACAGGGGTAAGGATAATGTACTGGGAACTCCTCAGAAGAATCTGATTTGTGTTGAGGGGAGAGCGATAAAACCTCATTTAGGAACGACCTGAAAATGCTGCATAGGTAGCTGTTTATCAGTAAATATCTCCACTAAGATTAAGAAAATCAGTAGCTTAATAAATTAAGTACTTCCTGGTATGTTATTGTACTGGTAACTCCCAAAAGAATGTGGATTTTAGTGAGATAAAAGAGAAAAAAGCTCATTAAGGACCTGCACTTACGAAGGGGTTGGGCAGCTGTATATCTCGGAGTAAAACTTCTGAGAATAAAAAAGCAGCTGGAGCTTGTTAAGGTAATTACACAGGGGAAAGGATAATGTACTGGGAACTCCTCAGAAGAATCTGATTTGTGGTGAGGGGAGAGAGATAAAAGCTCATTTAAGAAAGACATGAACATGCTGTGTAGGTAGCTGTTTATCAGTAAATATCTCCACTGAGATTAAGAAAAGCAGTAGCTTTATAAATTAAGTACTTCCTGGTATGGTTACTGTACTGGTAACTCCCCAAAAGAATCTGGATTGTGGTGAGGGAACAGAGAAAAAAGCTCATTTAGGACCTGCACTTACGAAGGGGGTAGGCAGCTGTATATCAGGGAGTATCGTCCTGAGAATAAAAACAGCTGGAGCTTGTTAAGGTAATTACACAGGGGAAAGGATAAAGTACTGGGAACTCCTCAGAAGAATCTGATTTGTGGTGAGGGGAGAGAGATAAAAGCTCATTAAGAACGACATGAACATGCTGCATAGGTAGCTGTTTATCAGTAAATACCTCCACTGAGATTAAGAAAAGCAGTACTAAATAAATTAAGTACTTCCTGGTATGGTTACTGTACTGGTAACTCCCCAAAAGAATCTGGATTGTTGTGAGGGAACAGAGAAAAAAGCTCATTTAGGACCTGCACTTACGAAGGGGGTAGGCAGCTGTATATCAGGGAGTATCCCTTCTGAGAATAAAAACAGCTGTAGCTTGTTAAGGTAATTACACAGGGGAAAGGATAATGTACTGGGAACTCCTCAGAAGAATCTGATTTGTGGTGAGGGGAGCGAGATAAAAGCTCATTTAGGAACGACATGAAAATGCTGCATAGAGGTAATTACACAGGGGAAAGCATAATGTACTGGGAACTCCTCAGAAGAATCTGATTTGTGCTGAGGGGAGAGAGATAAAAGCTCATTTAGGAACTACATGAAAATGCTGCATAGGTAGCTGTTTATCGGTAAATATCTCCCCTGAGATTAAGAAAAGCAGTAGCTTAATAAATGAAGTACTTCCTGGTGTGGTTACTGTACTCGTAACTCCCCAAAAAAATCTGGTTTTGGTGAGGGAACAGTGAAAAAAGCTCATTTATTACCTGCACTTACGAAGGTGGTATGCAGCTGTATATCAGGGAGTAATATTTCTAAAAATAAAAACAGCTGGAGCTTGTTAAGGTAATTACACAGGGGAAAGCATAATGTACTGGGAACTCCTCAGAAGAATCTGATTTTGTTTTGAGGGGAGAGAGATAAAAGCTCATTTAGGAACGACCTGAACATGCTGCATAGGTAGCTGTTTATCAGTAAATATCTCCACTGAGATTAAGAAAAGCAGTAGCTTAATAAATTAAGTACTTCCTGGTATGGTTACTGTACTGGTAACTCCCCAAAAGAATCTGGATTGTCGTGAGGGAACAGAGAAAAAAGCTCATTTAGGACCTGCACTTTCGAAGGGGGTAGGCAGCTGTATATCAGGGAGTAAACCTTCTGAGAATAAAAACAGCTGGAGCTTGTTAAGGTAATTACACAGGGGAAAGGATAATGTACTGGGAACTCCTCAGAAGAATCTGATTTGTGGTGCTGAGGGGAGAGAGATAAAAGCTCATTTAGGAATGACAGGATCATGCTGCGTAGGTAGCTGTTTATCAGTAAATATCTCCACTGAGATTAAGAAAAGCAGTAGATTAATTAATTAAGTACTTCCTGGTATGGTTACTCTATTGGTAACTCCCCAAAAGAATCTGGATTGTATTGAGAGAACAGAGAAAAAAGCTCATTTAAGACCTGCACTTAGGAACGGGGTAGGCAGCTGTATATCAGGGAGTATCCCTTCTGAGAATAAAAACAGCAGGAGCTTGTTAAGGTAATTACACAGGGGAAAGGATAATGTACTGGGAACTCCTCAGAAGAATCTGATTGTGGTGAGGGGAGAGAGATAAAACCTCATTTAGGAAGGACATGAACATGCTGCGTAGGTAGCTGTTTATCAGTAAATATGTCCACTGAGATTATGAAAAGCAGTAGCTTAATAAATTAAGTACTTCCTGGTATGGTGACTGTACTGGTAACTCCCCAAAAGAATCTGGATTGTGGTGAGGGATCAGGAAAAAAACTCATTTAGGACCTGCACTTACGAAGGGGGTAGGCAGCTGTATATCAGTGAGTATCCCTTCTGAGAATAAAAACAACTGGAGCTTGTTAAGGTAATTACACAGGGGAAAGGATAATGTACTGGGAACTCCTCAGAAGAATCTGATTTGTGGTGAGGGGAGAGAGATAAAACCTCATTTAGGAAAGACATGAACATGCTCCGTAGGTAGCTGTTTATCAGTAAATATCTCCAATGAGATTAAGAAGAGCAGTAGCTTAATAAACTAAGTACTACCTGGTATGGTTACTGAACTGGTAACTCCCCAAAAGAATCTGGATTGTGGTGAGGGAACAGAGAAAAAAGCTCATTTAGGACCTGCACTTACGAAGGGGGTAGGCAGCTGTATATCAGGGAGTATCCGTTCTGAGAAAAAACACAGCTGGAGCTTGTTAAGGTAATTACACAGGGGAAAGGATAATGTACTGGGAACTCCTCAGAAGAATCTGATTTGTGGTGAGGGAGAAAGATAAAAGCTCATTTAGGAACGACATGAAAATGCTGCGTAGGTAGCTGTTTATCAGTAAATATCTCCACTGAGAAGCAGTATCTTAATAAATTAAGTTCTTCCTGGTATGGTTACTGAACTGGTAACTCCCCAAAACAATCTGGATTGTGGTCAGGGAACAGAGAAAAAAGCTCATTTAGGACCTGCACTTACGAAGGGGGTAGGCAGCTGTATATCAGGGAGTATCCGTTCTGAGAAAAAACACAGCTGGAGCTTGTTAAGGTAATTACACAGGGGAAAGGATAATGTACCGGGAACTCCTCAGAAGAATCTGATTTGTGGTGAGGGGAGAGAGATAAAAGCACATTTAGGAACGACATGAACATGCTGCGTAGGTAGCTGTTTATCAGTAAATATCTCCACTGATTTTAAGAAAAGCAGGAGCTTAATAAATTAAGTACTTCCTGGTATGGTTACTGTACTGGTAATTCCCCAAAAAAATCTGGATTGTGGTGAGGAACAGAGAAAAAAGCTCATTTAGGACCTGCACTTACGAAGGGGGTAGGCAGCTGTATATCAGGGAGTAAACCTTCTGAGAATAAAAACAGCTGGAGCTTGTTACAGGTAATTACACAGGGGAAAGGATAAAGTACTGGGAACTCCTCAGAAGAATCTGATTCGTGGTGAGGGGAGAGAGATAAAAGCTCATTTAGGGACGATATGAACATGCTGAGTAGGTAGCTGTTTATCAGTAAATATCTCCAAGAAGATTAAGAAAAGCAGTAGCTTAATAAATTGAGTACTTCCTGGTATGGTTATTGTACTGGTAACTCCCCAAAAGAATCTGGATTGTGGTGAGGGAAGAGAGAATAAAGCTCTTTTATGACCTGCACTTACGAAGGGGGTAGGCAGCTGTATATCAGGGAGTAATCCTTCTAGAGTAAAAACAGCTGGAGCTTGTTAAGGTAATTACACAGGGGAAAGGATAATGTACTGTGAACTCCTCAGAAGAATCTGATTTGTGTTGAGGGGAGAGAGATAAAAGCTCATTTAGGAACGACATGAAAATGCTGCATAGGTAGCTGTTTATCAGTAAATATCTCCACTGAAATTAAGAAAACAGTAGCTTAATAAATTAAGTACTTCCTGGTATGGTTACTGTACTGTTAACTCCCCAAAAGAATCTGGATTGTGGTGAGGGAAGAGAGAAAAAAGCTCATTTAGGACCTGCACTTACGAAGGGGGTAGGCAGCTGTATATCAGGGAGTACACCTTCTGAGAATAAAAACAGTTGGAGCTTGTTAAGGTAATTACACAGGGGAAAGGATCATGTACTGGGAACTCCTCAGAAGAATCTGATTTGTGGTGAGGGGAGAGAGATATAAGCTCATTTCGGAACGATATGAAAATGCTGCATAGGTAGAAGTTTATCAGTAAATATCTCCACTGAGATTAAGGAAAGCAGTAGCTTAATAAATTAAGTACTTCCTGGTATGGTTACTGTACTCCCCAAAAGACTCCCCAAAAGAATCTGGATTGTGGTGAGGGAACAGAGAAAAAAGCTCATTTAGGACCTGCACTTACGAAGGGGGTAGGCAGCAGTATATCAGGGAGTAAACCTTCTGAGAATAAAAACAACTGGAGCTTGTTAAGGCAATTACACAGGGGAAAGGATAATGTACTGGGAACTCCTCAGAAGAATCTGATTTGTGGTGAGGGGAGAGAGATAAAAGCTCATTTAGTAACGACATGAACATGCTGCGTAGGTAGCTGTTTATCAGTAAATAATTACACTGAGATTAAGAAAAGCAGTAGCTTAATAAATTAAGTACTTCCTGGTATGGTTACTGTACTGGAAACTCCCCAAAAGAATCTGGATTGTGGTGAGGGAACAGAGAAAAAAGCTCATTTAGGACCTGAACTTACGAAGGTGGTAGGCAACTGCATATCATTGAGTAAACCTTCTGAGAATAAAAACAGCTGCAGCTTGTTAAGGTAATTACACTGGGGAAAGGATAATGTACTTGGAACTCCTCAGAAGAATCTGATTTGTGGTGAGTGGAGAGAGATAAAAGCTCATTTGTTAACGACATGAAAATGCTGCATAGGTAGCTGTTTATCAGTAAATATCTCCACTGAGTTTAAGAAAAGCAGTAGCTTAATAAATTAAGTACTTCCTGGTATGGTTACTGTAGTGGTAACTCCCCAAAAGAATCTGGATTGTGGTGAGGGAACAAAGAAAAAAGCTCATTTAGGACCTGCACTTACCAAGGGGGTAGACCACTGTATATCAGGGAGTATCCCTTCTGAGAATAAAAACAGCTGGAGCATGTTAAGGTAATTACACAGGGTAAAGGATAATGTACTGGGAACTCCTCAGAAGAATCTGATTTGTGGTGAGGGAAGAGAGATAAAAGCTCATTGGTAACGACATGAAAATGCTGCATAGGTAGCTGTTTATCAGTAAATATCTACACTGAGTTTAAGAAAAGCAGTAGCTTAATAAATTAAGTACTTCCTGGTATGGTTACTGTACTGGTAACTCCCCAAAAGTATCTGGATTGTGGTGAGGGAACAGAGAAAAAAGCTCATTTAGGGCCTGCACTACGAAGGGGGTAGACAGCTGTATTTCAGGGAGTAAACCTTCTGAGAATAAAAACAGCTGGAGCTTGTTAAGGCAATTACACAGGGGAAAGGATAATGTACTGGGAACTAATCAGAAGAATCTGATTTGTGGTGAGGGGAGAGAGATAAAAGCTCATTTAGGAACGACATGAACATGCTGCGTAGGTAGATATTTATCAGTAAATATCAATACTGAGATTAAGAAAAGCAGTAGCTTAATAAATTCAGTATTTCCTGGTATGGTTACTGTACTGGTAACTCCCCAAAAGAATCTGGATTGTGGTGAGGGAACACAGAAAAAAGCTCATTTAGGACCTGCACTTACGAAGTGGGTAGGCAGCTGTATATCAGGGAGTAAACCTTCTGAGAACAAAAACAGGTGGAGCTTGTTAAGGTAATTACCCAGTGGAAAGGATAATGTACTGGGAACTCCTCGGAAGAATCTGATTTGTGTTGAGGGAGAGAGATAAAAGCTCATTTAGGAACGACATGAAAATGCTTCATAGGTAGCTGTTTATCAGTAAATATCTCCACTGAGATTAAGAAAACAGTAGCTTAATAAATTAAGTACTTCCTGGTATGGTTACTGTACTGGTAACTCCCCAAAAGAATCTGGATTGTGGTGAGGGAACAGAGAAAAAAGCTCATTTAGGACCTGCACTTACGAAGGGGGTAGGCAGCTGTATATCAGGGAGTATCCCTTCTGAGAATAAAAACAGCAGGGCCTTGTTAAGTTAATTACACAGGGGAAAGGATAATGTACTGGAAATCCTCAGGAGAATCTGATTTGTGGTGAGGGGAGAGAGATAAAAGCTCATTTAGGAAGGACATGAACATGCTGCGTAGGTAGCTGTTTATTAGTAAATATCTCCAATGAGATTAAGAAAAGCAGTAGCTTAAGAAATTAAGTACTTCCTGGTATGGTTACTGTACTGGTAACTCCCCAAAAGAATCTGGATTGTGGTGAGGGAACAGAGAAAAAAGCTCATTTAGGACCTGCACTTACGAAGGGGGTAGGCAGCTGTATATGAGGGAGTATCCCTTCTGAGAATAAAAACAGCTGGAGCTTCTTAAGGTAATTACACAGGGGAAAGGATAAAGTATTGGGAACTCCTCAGAAGAATGTGATTTGTGGTGAGGGGAGAGAGAATAAAGCTCATTTAGGAACGACATGAACATGCTGCGTGGTTAGCTGTTTATCAGTAAATATCTCCACTGAGATTAAGAAAAGCAGTAGCTTAATAAATTCAGTAGTTCCTGGTTTGGTTACTTTACTGGTAACTCCCCAAAAGAATCTGGATTGTGGTGAGGGAACAGAGAAAATACTTCATTTATGACCTGCACTTACGAAGGGGGTAGGTAGCTGAATATCAGGGAGTAAACCTTCTGAGAATAAAAACAGCTGGAGCTTGTTAAGGTAATTACACAGGGGAAAGGTTAATGTACTGGGAACTCCTCAGAAGAATCCGATTCGTGGTGAGGGGAGAGAGATAAAAGCTGATTTAGGAATGGCATGAACATGCTGCATATGTAGCTGTTTATCAGTAAATATCTCCACTGAGATTAAGAAAAGCAGTAGCTTAATAAATTAAGTACTTCCTGGTATGGTTACTGTACTGGTAACTCCCCAAAAAATCTGGATTGTGGTGAGGGAACAGAGAATAAAGCTCATTTAGGACCTGCACTTACGAAGGGGGTAGGTAGCTGAATATCAGGGAGTAAACCTTCTGAGAATAAATACAGGTGGAGCTTGTTAAGGTATTTACATAGGGAAAGGATAATTTACTGGGAACTCCTCAGAAGAATCTGATTTGTGGTGAGGGGAGAGAGATAAAAGCTCATTTAGGAACGACATGAACATTCTGCGTAGGTAGCTCTTTATCAGTAAATATCTCCAGTGAGATTAAGAAAAGCAGTAGCTTAATAAATTAAGTACTTCCTGGTATGGTTACTGTACTGGTAACTCCCCAAAAGAATCTGGATTGTGGTGAGGGAACAGAGAAAAAAGCTCATTTAGGACCTGCACTTACAAAGGGGGTAGGCAGCTGTATATCAGGGAGTAAACCTTCTGAGAATAAAAACAGCTGGAGCTTGTTAAGGTAATTACACAGGGGAAAGGATAATGTACTGGGAACTCCTCAGAAGAATCTGATTTGTGTTGAGGGGAGAGAGATAAAAGCTCATTTAGGAACGACATGAAAATGCTGCATAGGTAGCTGTTTATCAGTAAATATCTCCACTGAAATTAAGAAAACAGTAGCTTAATAAATTAAGTACTTCCTGGTATGGTTACTGTACTGTTAACTCCCCAAAAGAATCTGGATTGTGGTGAGGGAAGAGAGAAAAAAGCTCATTTAGGACCTGCACTTACGAAGGGGGTAGGCAGCTGTATATCAGGGAGTACACCTTCTGAGAATAAAAACAGTTGGAGCTTGTTAAGGTAATTACACAGGGGAAAGGATCATGTACTGGGAACTCCTCAGAAGAATCTGATTTGTGGTGAGGGGAGAGAGATATAAGCTCATTTCGGAACGATATGAAAATGCTGCATAGGTAGAAGTTTACCAGTAAATATCTCCACTGAGATTAAGGAAAGCAGTAGCTTAATAAATTAAGTACTTCCTGGTATGGTTACTGTACTCCCCAAAAGACTCCCCAAAAGAATCTGGATTGTGGTGAGGGAACAGAGAAAAAAGCTCATTTAGGACCTGCACTTACGAAGGGGGTAGGCAGCAGTATATCAGGGAGTAAACCTTCTGAGAATAAAAACAACTGGAGCTTGTTAAGGCAATTACACAGGGGATAGGATAATGTACTGGGAACTCCTCAGAAGAATCTGATTTGTGGTGAGGGGAGAGAGATAAAAGCTCATTTAGTAACGACAAGAACATGCTGCGTAGGTAGCTGTTTATCAGTAAATAATTACACTGAGATTAAGAAAAGCAGTAGCTTAATAAATTAAGTACTTCCTGGTATGGTTACTGTACTGGAAACTCCCCAAAAGAATCTGGATTGTGGTGAGGGAACAGAGAAAAAAGCTCATTTAGGACCTGAACTTACGAAGGTGGTAGGCAACTGCATATCATTGAGTAAACCTTCTGAGAATAAAAACAGCTGCAGCTTGTTAAGGTAATTACACTGGGGAAAGGATAATGTACTTGGAACTCCTCAGAAGAATCTGATTTGTGGTGAGTGGAGAGAGATAAAAGCTCATTTGTTAACGACATGAAAATGCTGCATAGGTAGCTGTTTATCAGTAAATATCTCCACTGAGTTTAAGAAAAGCAGTAGCTTAATAAATTAAGTACTTCCTGGTATGGTTACTGTAGTGGTAACTCCCCAAAAGAATCTGGATTGTGGTGAGGGAACAAAGAAAAAAGCTCATTTAGGACCTGCACTTACCAAGGGGGTAGACCACTGTATATCAGGGAGTATCCCTTCTGAGAATAAAAACAGCTGGAGCATGTTAAGGTAATTACACAGGGTAAAGGATAATGTACCGGGAACTCCACAGAAGAATCTGATTTGTGGTGAGGGAAGAGAGATAAAAGCTCATTTGGTAACGACATGAAAATGCTGCATAGGTAGCTGTTTAACAGTAAATATCTACACTGAGTTTAAGAAAAGCAGTAGCTTAATAAATTAAGTACTTCCTGGTATGGTTACTGTACTGGTAACTCCCCAAAAGTATCTGGATTGTGGTGAGGGAACAGAGAAAAAAGCTCATTTAGGGCCTGCACTACGAAGGGGGTAGACAGCTGTATTTCAGGGAGTAAACCTTCTGAGAATAAAAACAGCTGGAGCTTGTTAAGGCAATTACACAGGGGAAAGGATAATGTACTGGGAACTAATCAGAAGAATCTGATTTGTGGTGAGGGGAGAGAGATAAAAGCTCATTTAGGAACGACATGAACATGCTGCGTAGGTAGATATTTATCAGTAAATATCAATACTGAGATTAAGAAAAGCAGTAGCTTAATAAATTAAGTATTTCCTGGTATGGTTACTGTACTGGTAACTCCCCAAAAGAATCTGGATTGTGGTGAGGGAACAGAGAAAAAAGCTCATTTAGGACCTGCACTTACGAAGGGGGTAGGCAGCTGTATATCAGGGAGTATCCCTTCTGAGAATAAAAACAGCAGGGCCTTGTTAAGTTAATTACACAGGGGAAAGGATAATGTACTGGAAATCCTCAGGAGAATCTGATTTGTGGTGAGGGGAGAGAGATAAAAGCTCATTTAGGAAGGACAGGAACATGCTGCGTAGGTAGCTGTTTATTAGTAAATATCTCCAATGAGATTAAGAAAAGCAGTAGCTTAAGAAATTAAGTACTTCCTGGTATGGTTACTGTACTGGTAACTCCCCAAAAGAATCTGGATTGTGGTGAGGGAACAGAGAAAAAAGCTCATTTAGGACCTGCACTTACGAAGGGGGTAGGCAGCTGTATATCAGGGAGTATCCCTT
>NW_025957191.1:0-48110 GCF_023159225.1 Perognathus longimembris pacificus | reverse complement strand
GGAACGACATGAACATGCTGCATACGTAGCTGTTTATCAGAAAATATCTCCACTGAGATTAAGAAAAGCAGTAGCTTAATAAATTAAGTACTTCCTGGTATGGTTACTGTACTGGTAACTCCCCAAAAGAATCTGGATTGTGGTGAGGGAACAGAGAAAAAGCTCCTTTAGGACCTGCACTTACGAAGGGGGTAGGCAGCTATATATCAGTGAGTAAACCTGCTGAGAATAAAAACAGCTGGAGCTTGTTAAGGTAATTACACAGGGGAAAGGTCAATGTACTGGGAACAATTCAGAAGAATCTGATTTGTGGTGAGGGGAGAGAGATAAAAGCTCATTTAGGAACGACATGAACATGCTGCGTAGGTAGCTGTTTATTAGTAAATATCTCCACTGAGATTAAGAAAAGCAGTAGCTTAATAAATTAAGTAATTCCTGGTATGGTTACTGTACTGGAAACTCCCCAAAAGAATCTGGATTGTGGTGAGGGAACAGAGAAAAATGCTCATTTAGGACCTGCACTTTCGAAGGGGGTAGGCAGCTGTATATCAGGGAGTAAACCTTCTGAGAATAAAAACAGCTGGAGCTTGTTAAGGTAATTACACAGGGGAAAGGATAATGTACTGGGAACTCCTCAGAAGAATCTGATTTGTGGTGAGGGGAGAGAGATAAAAGCTCATTTAGGAAGGACATGAACATGCTGCGTACGTAGCTGTTTATCAGTAAATATCTCCACTGAGATTAAGAAAAGCAGTAGCTTAATAAATTAAGTACTTCCTGGTATAGTTCCTGTACCGGTCACTCCACAAAAGAATCTGGATTGTGGTGAGGGAACAGAGAAAAAAGCTCATTTAGGACCTGCACTTTCGAAGGGGGTAGGCAGCTGTATATCAGGGAGTAAACCTTCTGAGAATAAAAACAGCTGGAGCTTGTTAAGGTAATTACACAGGGGAAAGGATAATGTACTGGGAACTCCTCAGAAGAATCTGATTTGTGGTGAGGGGAGAGAGATAAAAGCTCATTTAGGAACGACATGAACATGCTGTGTAGGTAGCTGTTTATCAGTTAATATCTCCACTGACATTAAGAAAAGCAGTAGCTTAATAAATTAAGTACTTCCTGGTATTGTTACTGTACTGGTAACTCCCCAAAAGAATCTGGATTGTGGTGAGGGAACAGAGAAAAAAGCTCATTTAGGACCTGCACTTACGAAGGGGGTAGGCAGCTGTATATCAGGGAGTAAACCTTCTGAGAATAAAAACCGCTGGAGCTTGTTAAGGTAATTACACAGGGGAAAGGATAATGTACTGGGAACTCGTCAGAAGAATCTGATTTGTGGTGAGAGGAGAGAGATAAAAGCTCATTTAGGAACGACATGAACATGCTGCGTAGGTAGCTGTTTATCAGTAAATATCTCCACTGAGATTAAGAAAAGCAGTAGCTTAGTAAATTAAGTACTTCCTGGTATGGTTACTGTACTGGTAACTCCCCAAAAGAATCTGGATTGTGGTGAGGGAACAGAGAAAAAAGCTCATTTAGGACCTGCACTTACGAAGGGGGTAGGCAGCTGTATATCAGGGAGTAAACCTTCTGAGAATAAAAACAGCTGGAGCTTGTTAAGGTAATTACACAGGGGAAAGGATAATGTACTGGGAACTCCTCAGAAGAACCTGATTTGTGGTGAGGGGAGAGAGATAAAAGCTAATTTAGAAACGACATGAACATGCTGGGTACGTAGCAGTTTATCAGTAAATATCTCCACTGAGATTAAGAAAAGCAGTAGCTTAATAAATTAAGTCCTTCCTGGTATGGTTACTGTACTGGTAACTCCCCAAATAATCTGGATTGTGGTGAGGGAACAGAGAAAAAAGCTCATTTAGGACCTGCACTTTCGAAGGGGGTAGGCAGATGTATATCAGGGAGTAAACCTTCTGAGAATAAAAACAGCTGGATCTTGTTAAGGTAATTACAAAGGGGAAAGGATAATGTACTGGGAAATCCTCAGAAGTATCTGATTTGTGGTGAGGGGAGAGAGATAAAAGCTCATTTAGGAACGACATGAACATGCTGCGTACGTACCTGTTTATCAGTAAATATCTCCACTGAGATTAAGAAAAGCAGTAGCTTAATAAATTAAGTACTTCCTGGTATGTTTACTGTACTGGTAACTCCCCCAAAGAATCTGGATTGTGGTGAGGGAACAGAGAAAAAAGCTCATTTAGGACCTCCACTTACGAAGGGGGTAGGCAGCTGTATTTCAGGGAGTAAACCTTCTGAGAATAAGAACAGCTGGAGCTTGTTAAGGTAATTACACAGAGGAAAGGATAATGTACTGGGAACTCCTCAGAAGAATCTGATTTGTTGTGAGGGGAGAGAGATAAAAGCTCATTTACGAACGACATAAACGTGCTGCGTAGGTAGCTGTTTATCAGTAAATATCTCCACTGAGATTTAGAAAAGCAGTAGCTTAATAAATTAAGTCCTTCCTGGTATGGTTACTGTCCTGGTAACTCCCCAAAAGAATCTGGATTGTGGTGAGGGAACAGAGAAAAAAGCTCATTTAGGACCTGCACTTTCGAAGGGGGTAGGCAGCTGTATATCAGGGAGGAAACCTTCTGAGAATAAAAACAGCTGGAGCTTGTTAAGGTAATTACACAGGGGAAAGGATAATGTACTGGGTACTCCTCAGAAGAATCTGATTTGTGGTGAGGGGAGAGAGATAAAAGCTCATTTAGGAACGACATGAACATGCTGCGTACGTAGCTGTTTATCAGAAAATATCTCCACTGAGATTAAGAAAAGCAGTAGCTTAATAAATTAAGTACTTCCTGGTATGGTTACTGTACTGGTAACTCCCCAAAAGAATCTGGATTGTGGTGAGGGAACAGAGAAAAAGTTCCTTTAGGACCTGCACTTACGAATGGGGTAGGCAGCTGTATATCAGTGAGTAAACCTTCTGAGAATAAAAACAGCTGGAGCTTGTTAAGGTAATTACACAGGGGAAAGGTTAATGTACTGGGAACAATTCAGAAGAATCTGATTTGTGGTGAGGGGAGAGAGATAAAAGCTCATTTAGGAACGATATGAACATGCTGCGAAGGTAGCTGTTTATCAGTAAATATCTCCACTGAGATTAAGAAAAGCAGTAGCTTAATAAATTAAGTATTTCCTGGTATGGTTACTGTACTGGAAACTCCCCAAAAGAATCTGGATTGTGGTGAGGGAACAGAGAAAAAAGCTCATTTAGGACCTGCACTTTCGAAGGGGGTAGGCAGCTGTATATCAGGGAGTAAACCTTCTGAGAATAAAAACAGCTGGAGCTTGTTAAGGTAATTACACAGGGGAAAGGATAATGTACTGGGAACTAATCAGAAGAATCTGATTTGTGGTGAGGGGGAGAGTGATAAAAGCTCATTTAGGAAGGACATGAACATGCTGGGTACGTAGCTGTTTATCAGTAAATATCTCTACTGAGATTAAGAAAAGCAGTAGCTTAATAAATTCAGTACTTCCTGGTATAGTTACTGTACCGGTCACTCCACAAAAGAATCTGGATTGTGGTGAGGGAACAGAGAAAAAAGCTCATTTAGGACCTGCACTTACGAAGGGGGTAAGCAGCTATATATCAGGGAGTAAACCTTCTGAGAATAAAAACAGCTGGAGCTTGTTAAGGTAATTACACAGGGGAAAGGATAATGTACTGGGAACTCCTCAGAAGAATCTGATTTGTGGTGAGGGCAGAGATTTAAAAGCTCATTTAGGAACTACATGAACATGCTGCGTAAGTAGCTGTTTATCAGTAAATATCTCCACTGAGATTAAGAAAAGCAGTAGCTTAATAAATTAAGTACTTCCTGGTATGGTTACTGTACTGGTAACTCCCCAAAAGAATCTGGATTGTGGTGAGGGAACAGAGAAAAAAGCTCATTTAGGACCTGCAATTACGAAGGGGGTAGGCAGCTGTATATCAGGGAGTAAACCTTCTGAGAATAAAAACAGCTGGAGCTTGTTAAGGTAATTACACAGGGGAAAGGATAATGTACTGGGAAATTCTCAGAAGAATGTGATTTGTGGTGAGGGAAGAGAGATAAAAGCTAATTTAGGAACGACATGAACATCATGCGTATGTAGCTGTTTATCAGTAAATATCTCCACTGAGATTAAGAAAAGCAGTAGCTTAAAATTAAGTACTTCCTGGTATGGTTACTGTACTGATAACTCCCCAAAAGAATCTGGATTGTGGTGAGGGAACAGAGAAAAAAGCTCATTTAGGACCTACACTTACGAAGGGGGTAGGCAGCTGTATATCAGGGAGTAAACATTCTGAGAATAAAAACAGCTGGAGCTTGTTAAGGTAATTACACTTTGGACAGGATAAAGTACTGGGAACTCCTCAGAAGAATCTGATTTGTGGTGAGGGCAGAGAGATAAAAGCTCATTTAGAAACGACATGAACATGCTGCGTAGGTAGCTGTTTATCAGTAAATATCTCCACTGAAATTAAGAAAAGCAGTAGCTTAATAATTTAAGTACTTCCTGGTATGGTTACTGTACTGGTAACTCCCCAAAAGAATCTGGATTGTGGTGAGGGAACAGAGAAAAAAGCTCATTTAGGACCTGCAATTACGAAGGGGGTAGGCAGCTGTATATCAGGGAGTAAACCTTCTGAGCATAAAAACAGCTGGAGCTTGTTAAGGTAATTACACAGGGGAAAGGAAAATGTACTGGGAACTCCTGAGAAGAATCTGATTTGTGGTGAGGGGAGAGAGATAAAAGCTAATTTAGGAAAGATATGAACATGCTGCGTAGGTAGCTGTTTATCAGGGAGTAAACCTTCTGAGAATAAAAACAGCTGGAGCTTGTTAAGGTAATTACACAGGGGAAAGGATAATGTACTGGGAACTCCTCAGAAGAATCTGATTTGTGGTGAGGGGAGAGAGATAAAAGCTCATTTAGGAACGACATGAACATGCTGCGTAGGTAGCTGTTTATCAGTAAATATCTCCACTGAGATTAAGAAAAGCAGTAGCTTAATAAATTAAGTACTTCCTGGTATGGTTACTGTACTGGTAACTCCCCAAAAGAATCTGCATTGTGTTGAGGAAACAGAGAAAAAAGCTCATTTAGGACCTGCACTTACGAAGGGGGTAGGCAGCTGTATATCAGGGAGTAAACCTTCTGAGAGTAAAAACAGCTGGAGCTTGTTAAGGTAATTACACAGGGGAAAGGGTAATGTACCGGGAACTCCTCAGAAGAATGTGATTTGTGGTGAGGGGAGAGAGATAAAAGCTCATTTAGGAACGACAGGACCATGCTGCGTACATAGTTGTTTATCAGTAAATATCTCCACTGAGATTAAGAAAAGCAGTAGCTTAATAAATTAAGTACTTCCTGGTATGGTTCCTGTACTGGTAACTCCCCAAAAGAATCTGCATTGTGTTGAGGGAACCGAGAAAAAAGCTCATTTAGGACCTGCACTTACGAAGGGGGTAGGCAGCTGTATATCAGGGAGTAAACCTTCTGAGAGTAAAAACAGCTGGAGCTTGTTAAGGTAATTACACAGGGGAAAGGGTAATGTACCGGGAGCTCCTCAGAAGAATCTGATTTGTGGTGAGGGGAGAGAGATAAAAGCTCATTTAGGAACGACAGGAACATGCTGCGTACATAGCTGTTTATCAGTAAATATCTCCCCTGAGATTAAGAAAAGCAGTAGCTTAATAAATTAAGTACTTCCTGGTATGGTAACTGTACTGGTAACTCCCCAAAAGAATCTGGATTGTGGTGAGGTAACAGAGAAAAAAGCTCATTAAGACCTGCACTTACGAAGGGAGTAGGCAGCTGTATATCACGGAGTAAACCTTCTGAGAACAATAACAGCTGGAGCTTGTTGAGGTAATTACACAGGGGAAAGGATAATGTACTGGGAACTCCTCAGAAGAATCTGATTTGTGGTGAGGGGAGAGAGATAAAAGCTCATTTAGGAACGACATGAACATGCTGCGTAGGTAGCTGTTTATCAGTAAATATCTCCACTGAGATTAAGAAAAGCAGTAGCTTAATAAATTAAGTACTTCCTGGTATGGTTACTGTACTGGTAACTCCCCAAAAGAATCTGGATTGTGTTGAGGGAACAGAGAAAAAAGCTCATTTAGGATTTGCACTTACCAAGGGGGTAGGCAGCTGTATACCAGGGAGTAAACCTTCTGGGAATAAAAACAGCTGGAGCTTGTTAAGGTAATTACACAGGGAAAAGGATAATGTACTGGGAACTCTTCAGAAGAATCTGATTTGTGGTGAGGCGAGAGAGATAAAAGGTCATTTAGGAACGACATGAACATGCTGCGTAGGTAGCTGTTTATCAGTAAATATCTCCACTGAGATTAAGAAAAGCAGTAGCTTAATAAATTAAGTACTTCCTGGTATGGTTACTGTACTGGTAACTCCCCAAAAGAATCTGGATTGTGGTGAGGGAACAGAGAAAAAAGCTCATTTAGGACCTGCACTTACGAAGGGGGTAGGCAGCTGTATATCAGGGAGTAAACCTAATGAGAATTAAAACAGCTGGAGCTTGTTAAGGTAATTACACAGGGGAAAGCATAATGTACTGGGAACTCCTCAGAAGAATCTGATTTGTGGTGAGGCGAGAGAGATAAAAGCTCATTTACGAACGACATGAACATGCTGCGTAGATAGCTGTTTATCAGTAAATATCTCCACTGACATTAAGAAAAGCAGTAGCTTAATGAATTAAGTACTTCCTCGTATGGTTACTGTACTGTTAACTCCAAAAAAAATCTGGATTGTGGTGAGGGAACAGAGAAAAAAGCTCATTTAGGACCTGCACATACGAAGGGGGTAGGCAGCTGTATATCAGGGAGTAAACATTCTGAGAATAAAAACAGCTGGAGCTTGTTAAGGGTATTACACAGGGGAAAGGATAATGTACTGGGAACTCCTCAGAAGAATCTGGTTTGTGGTGGGGGGAGAGAGATAAAAGCTCATTTAGGAACGACATGAACATGCTGCGTAGGTAGCTGTTTATCAGTAAATATCTCCACTGAGATTAAGAAAAGCAGTAGCTTAATAAATTAAGTACTTCCTGGTATGGTTACTGTACTGGTAACTCCCCAAAAGAATCTGGATTGTGGTGAGGGAACAGAGAAAAAAGCTCATTTAGGACCTGCACTTACGAAGGGGGTAGGCAGCTGTATATCAGGGAGTAAACTTTCTGAGACTAAAAACACCTGGACTTGTTAAGGTAATTACACAGGGGAAAGGATAATGTACTGGCAACTCCTCATAAGAATCTGATTTGTGGTGAGGGGAGAGAGATAAAAGCTCATTTAGGAACGACATGAACATGCTGCGTAGGTAGCTGTTTATCAGTAAATATCTCCACTGAGATTACGAAAAGCAGTAGCTTAATAAATTAAGTACTTCCTGGTATGGTTACTGTACTTGTAAGTCCCCAAAAGAATCTTTATTGTGTTGAGGGAACAGAGAAAAAAGCTCATTTAGGACCTGCACTTACGAAGGGGGTAGGCAGCTGTATATCAGGGAGTAAACCTTCTGAGAATAAAAACAGCTGGAGCTTGTTAAGGTAATTACACAGGGGAAAGGATAATGTACTGGGAACTCCTCAGAAGAATCTGATTTGTGGTGAGGGGAGAGAGATAAAAGCTCATTTAGGAACGACATGAACATGCTGCGTAGGTAGCTGTTTATCAGTAAATATCTCCACTGAGATTAAGAAAAGCAGTAGCTTAATAAATTAAGTACTTCCTGGTATGGTTACTGTACTGGTAACTCCCCAAAAGAATCTGGATTGTGGTGAGGGAACGGAGAAAAAAGCTCTTTTAGGACCTGCACTTACTAAGGGGGTAGGCAGCTGTATATCAGGGAGTAAACCTTCTGAGAATAAAAACAGCTGGAGCTTGTTAAGGTAATTACACAGGGGAAAGGATAATGTACTGGGAACTCCTCAGAAGAATCTGATTTGTGGTGAGTGGAGAGAGATAAAAGCTCATTTAGGAACGACATGAACATGCTGCGTAGGTAACTGTTTATCAGTAAATATCTCCACTGAGATTAAGAAAAGCAGTAGCTTAGTAAATTAAGTACTTCCTGGTATGGTTACTGTACTGGTAACTCCCCAAAAGAATCTGGATTGTGGTGCGGGAACAGAGAAAGAAGCTCATTTAGGACCTGCACTTACGAAGGGGGTAGGCAGATGTATATCCGGGAGTAAATCTTCTAAGAATAAAAACAGCTGGAGCCAGTTAAGGTAATTACACAGGGGAACGGATAATGTACTGGGAACTCCTCAGAAGAACCTGATATGTGGTGAGGGGAGAGAGATAAAAGCTCATTTAAGAACGACATGAACATGCTGCGAACGTAGCAGTTTATCAGTAAATATCTCCACTGAGATTAAGAAAAGCAGTATCTTAATAAATTAATTACTTCCTGGTATGGTTACTGTACTGGTCACTCCCCAAAAGAATCTGGATTGTGGTGAGGGAACAGAGAAAAAGCTCATTTAGGACCTGCAATTACGAAGGGGGTAGGCAGCTGTATATCAGGGAGTAAACCTTCTGAGAATAAAAACAGTAGGAGCTTGTTAAGGTAATTACACAGGGGAAAGGATAATGTACTCGGAACTCCTCAGAAGAATCTGATTTTTGGTGAGGGGAGAGAGATAAAAGCTCATTTAGGAACGACATGAACATGTTGCGTACGTAGCTGTTTATCAGTAAATATCACCACTGAGATTAAGAAAAGCAGTAGCTTAATGAATTAAGTACTTCCTGGTATGGTTACTGTACTGGTAACTCCCCAAAAGAATCTGGATTGTGGTTTGGGAACAGAGAACAAAGCTCATTTATGACTTGCACTTAAGAAGGGAGTAGGCAGCTGTATATAAGGGAGTAAACCTTCTGAGAATAAAAACAGCTGGAGATTGTTAAGGTAATTACACAGGGGAACGGATAAGGTACTGGGAACAATTCAGAAGAATCTGATTTGTGGTGAGGGGAGAGAGATAAAAGCTCATTTAGGACCTGCACTTAGGAAGGGGGTAGGCAGCTGTATTTCAGGGAGTAAACCTTCTGAGAATAAGAACAGATGGAGCTTGTTAAGGTAATTACACAGAGGAAAGGATTATGTACTGGGAACTCGTCAGAAGAATCTGATTTGTTGTGAGGGGAGAGACATGAAAGCTCATTTACGAACGACATGAACATGCTGTGTAGGTAGCTGTTTATCAGTAAATATCTCCACTGAGATTAAGAAAAGCAGTAGCTTAATAAATTAAGTACTTCCTGGTATGGTTACTGTACTGGTAACTCCCCAAAGAATCTGGATTGTGGTGAGGGAACAGAGAAAAAAGCTCATTTAGGACCTGCACTTACGAAGCGGGTAGGCAGCTGTATAAAAGGGAGTAAACCTTCTGAGAATAAAAACAGCTGGAGCTTGTTAAGGTAATTACACAGGGGAAAGGATAATGTACTGGGAACTCCTGAGAAGAATCTGATTTGTGGTGAGGGGAGAGAGATAAAAGCTCAGTTAGGAACGATATGAACATGCTGCGTAGGTAGCTGTTTTTCAGTAAATAGCTCCACTGAGATTAAGAAAAGCAGTAGCTTAATAAATTAAGTACTTCCTGGTATGGTTACTGTACTGGTAACTCCCCAAAAGAATCTGGATTGTGGTGAGGGAACAGAGAAAAAAGCTCATTTAGGACCTGCACTTACGAAGGGGGTAGGCAGCTGTATATCAGGGAGTAAACCTTCTGAGAATAAAAACAGCTGGAGCTTGTTTAGGTAATTACCCAGGGGAAAGGATAATGTACCGGGAACTCCTCAGAAGAATCTGCTTTGTGGTGAGGGGAGAGAGATAAAAGCTCATTTAGGAACGACATGAACATGCTGCGTAGGTAGCTGTTTATCAGTAAATATCTCCACTGAGATTAAGAAAAGCAGTAGCTTAATAAATTAAGTACTTCCTGGTATGGTTACTGTACTGGTAACTCCCCAAAAGAATCTGCATTGTGTTGAGGGAACAGAGAAAAAAGCTCATTTAGGACCTGCACTTACGAAGGGGGTAGGCAGCTGTATATCAGGGAGTAAACCTTCTGAGAGTAAAAACAGCTGGAGCTTGTTAAGGTAATTACACAGGGGAAAGGGTAATGTACCGGGAGCTCCTCAGAAGAATCTGATTTGTGGTGAGGGGAGAGAGATAAAAGCTCATTTAGGAACGACAGGAACATGCTGCGTACATAGCTGTTTATCAGTAAATATCTCCCCTGAGTTTAAGAAAAGCAGTAGCTTAATAAATTAAGTACTTCCTGGTATGGTTACAGTACTGGTAACTCACCAAAGGAATCTGGATTGTGGTGAGGGAACAGAGAAAAAAGCTCATTTATGACCTGCACTTACGAAGGGGGTAGGCAGCTGTATATCAGGGAGTAAACCTTCTGAGAATAAAAACAGCTGGAGCTTGTTAAGGTAATTACACAGGGGAAAGGATAATGTACTGGGAACTCCTCAGAAGAGTCTGATTTGTGGTGAGGGGAGAGAGATAAAAGCTCATTTAGGAACGACATGAACATGCTGCGTAGGTAGCTGTTTATCAGTTAATATCTCCACTGAGATTAAGAAAAGCAGTAGCTTAATAAATTAAGTACTTCCTGGTTTGGTTACTGTACTGGTAACTCCCCAAAAGAATCTGGATTGTGGTGAGGGTACAGAGAAAAATGCTCATTTAGGACCTGCACTTACGAAGGGGGTAGGAAGCTGTATATCACGGAGTAAACCTTCTGAGAATAAAAACAGCTGGAGCTTGTTAAGGTAATTACACAGGGGAAAGGATAATGTACTGGGAACTCCTCAGAAGAATCTGATTTGTGGTGAGTGGAGAGAGATAAAAGCTCATTTAGGAACGACATGAACATGATGCGTAGGTAGCTGTTTATCAGTAAATATCTCCACTGAGATTAAGAAAAGCGGGCTGGGGATATAGCCTAATGGCAAGAGTGCCTGCCTCATATACACGAGGCCCTAGGTTCGATTCCCCAGCACCCCATATACAGAAAACGGCCATAAGCGGCGCTGTGGCTCAAGTGGCAGAATGCTAGCCTTGAGCGGGAAGAAGCCAGGGACAGTTCTCAGGCCCTGAGTCCAACGCCCAGGACTGGCCAAAAAAAAAAAAAAAAAAAAGAAAAGCAGTAGCTTATTAAATTTAGTACTTCCTGGTATGGTTACTGTACTGGTAACTCCCCAAAAGAATCTGGATTGTGGTGAGGGAACAGAGAAAAAAGCTCATTTAGGACCTGCATTTACGAAGGGGATAGGCAGCTGTATATCAGGGAGTATATCTTCTTAAAATAAAAACAGCTGGAGCTTGTTAAGGTAATTATACAGGGGAAAGGATAATGTACTGGGAACTCCTCAGAAGAATCTGATTTGTGGTGAGGGGAGAGAGATAAAAGCTCATTTAGGAACGACATGAACATGCTGCGTACGTAACTGTTTACCGGTAAATATCTCCACTAAGTTTAAGAGAAGCAGTAGCTTAATAAATTAAGTACTTCTTGGTATGGTTACTGTACTGGTAATTCCCCAAAAGAATCTGGATTGTGGTGAGGGAACAGAGAAAAATGCTCATTTATGCCCTGCACTTACGAAGGGGGTAGGCAGCTGTATATCAGGGAGTAAACCTTCTGAGAATAAAAACAGCTGGAGCTTGTTAAGGTAATTACACAGGGGAAAGGATAAGGTACTGGGAACTCCTCAGAAGAATCTGATTCGTGGTGAAGGGAGAGAGATAAAAGCTCATTTAGGAACGACATGAACATGCTGCTTAGGTAGCTGTTTACCAGTAAATATCTCCACTGAGATTAAGAAAAGCAGTAGCTTAATAAATTAAGTACTTCCTGGTATGGTTACTGTACTGTGTACTCCACAAAAGAATCTGGATTGTGGTGAGGGAACAGAGAAAAAAGCTCATTTAGGACCTGCAATTACGAAGGGGGTGGGCAGCTATATATCAAGGAGTAAACCTTCTGAGAATAAAAACAGCTGGAGGTTGTTAAGGTAATTACACAGGGGAAATGATAGTGTACTGGGAACTCCTCAGAAGAATCTGATTTGTGTTGAGGGGAGAGAGATAATAGCTCATTTAGGAACGACATGAACATGCTGCGTACGTTGCTGTTTTTCAGTAAATATCTCCACTGAGATTAAGAAAAGCAGTAGCTTAATAAATTAAGTACTTCTTGGTATGGTTACTGTACTGGTAACTCCGCAAAAGAATCTGGATTGTGGTGAGGGAACAGAGAAAAAAGCTCATTTAGGACCTGCACTTACGAAGGAGGTAGGCAGCTGTATATCAGGGAGTAAACCTTCTGAGAATAAAAACAGCTGGAGCTTGTTAAGGTAATTACACAGGGGAAAGGATAATGTACCCGGAACTCCTCAGAAGAATCTGATTTGAGGTGAGGGGAGAGAGATAAAAGCTCATTTAGGAACGACATGAACATGCTGCGTAGGTAGCTGTTTATCAGTAAATATCTCCACTGAGATTAAGAAAAGCAGTAGCTTAATAAATTAAGTACTTCCTGGTATGGTTACTGTACTGGTAACTCCCCAAAAGAATCTGGATTGTGGTGAGGGAACAGAGAAAAAAGCTCATTTAGGACCTGCACTTAGGAAGGGGGTAGGCAGTTGTATATCAGGGATTAAACCTTCTGAGAATAAAAACAGCTGGAGCTTGTTAAGGTAATTACACAGGGGAAAGGATAATGTACTGGGAACTCCTCAGAAGAATCTGATTCGTGGTGAGGGGAGAGAGATAAAAGCTCATTTAGGAACGAAATGAACATGCTGCGTAGGTAGCTGTTTATCAGTAAATATCTCCACTGAGATTAAGAAAAGAAGTAGCTTAATAAATTAAGTACTTCCTGGTATGGTTACTGTACTGGTAACTCCCCAAAAGAATCTGGATTGTGGTGAGGGAACAGAGAAAAAAGCTCATTTAGGACCTGCACTTACGAAGGGGGTAGGCAGCTGTATATCAGGGAATAAACCTTCTGAGAATAAAAACAGCTGGAGCTTGTTAAGGTAATTACACAGGGGAAAGGATAATGTACTGGGAACTCCTCAGAAGAATCTGATTTGTGGTGAGGGGAGAGAGATAAAAGCTCATTTAGGAACGACATGAACATTCTGCGTAGGTAGCTATTTATCAGTAAATATCTCCACTGAGATTAAGAAAAGCAGTAGCTTAATAAATTAAGTACTTCCTGGTATGGTTACTGTACTGGTAACTCCCCAAAAGAATCTGGATTGTGGTGAGGGGTCAGAGAAAATAGCTGATTTAGGACCTGCACTTACGAAGGGGGTAGGCAGCTGTATATCAGGGAGTAAACCTTCTGAGAATAAAAACAGCTGGAGCTTGTTAAGGTAATTACACAGGGGAAAGGATAATGTACTGGGAACTCCTCAGAATAATCTGATTTGTGGTGAGTGGAGAGAGATAAAAGCTCATTTAGGAACGACATGAATATGCTGCGTAGGTAGCTGTTTATCAGTAAATATCTCCACTGAGATTAAGAAAAGCAGTAGCTTAATAAATTAAGTACTTCCTGGTAAGGTTACTGTACTGGTAACTCCCCAAAAGAATCTGGATTGTGGTGAGGGAACAGAGAAAAAAGGTCATTTAGGACCTGCACTTACGAAGGGGGTAGGCAGCTGTATATCAGGGAGTAAACCTTCTGAGAATAAAAACAGCTGGAGCTTGTTTAGGTAATTACCCAGGGGAAAGGATAATGTACCGGGAACTCCTCAGAAGAATCTGCTTTGTGGTGAGGGGAGAGAGATAAAAGCTCATTTAGGAACGACATGAACATGCTGCGTAGGTAGCTGTTTATCAGTAAATATCTCCACTGAGATTAAGAAAAGCAGTAGCTTAATAAATTAAGTACTTCCTGGTATGGTTACTGTACTGGTAACTCCCCAAAAGAATCTGGATTGTGGTGAGGGAACAGAGAAAAAAGCTCATTTAGGACCTGCACTTACGAAGGGGGTAGGCAGCTGTATATCAGGGAGTAAACCTTCTGAGAATAAAAACAGCTGGAGCTTGTTAAGGTAATTAGACAGGGGAAAGGATAATGTACTGGGAACTCCTCAGAAGAATCTGATTTGTGGTGAGGGGAGAGAGATAAAAGCTCATATAGGAACGACATGAACATGCTGCGTACGTAGCTATTTTTCAGTAAATATCTCCAATGAGATTAAGAAAAGCAGTAGCTTAATAAATTAAGTACTTCCTGGTATGGTTACTGTACTGGTAACTCCCCAAAAGAATCTGGCATGTGGTGAGGGAACAGAGAAAAAAGCTCATTTAGGACCTGCACTTATGAAGGGGGTAGGCAGCTGTATATCAGGGAGTACACCTTCTGAGAATAAAAACAGCTGGAGCTTGTTAAGGTAATTACACAGGGGAAAGGATAATGTACTGGGAACTCCTCAGAAGAATCTGATTTGTGGTGAGGGCAGAGAGATAAAAGCTCATTTAGGAACTACATGAACATGCTGCGTAAGTAGCTGTTTATCAGTAAATATCTCCACGGAGATTAAGAAAAGCAGTAGCTTAATAAATTAAGTACTTCCTGGTATGGTTACTGTACTGGTAACTCCCCAAAAGAATCTGGATTGTGGTGAGGGAACAGAGAAAAAAGCTCATTTAGGACCTGCAATTACGAAGGGGGTAGGCAGCAGTATATCAGGGAGTAAACCTTCTGAGAATAAAAACAGCTGGAGCTTGTTAAGGTAATTACACAGGGGAAAGGATAATGTACTGGGAAATGCTCAGAAGAATGTGATTTGTGGTGAGGGAAGAAAGATAAAAGCTAATTTAGGAACGACATGAACATCATGCGTATGTAGCTGTTTTTCAGTAAATATCTCCACTGAGATTAAGAAAAGCAGTAGCTTAAAATTAAGTACTTCCTGGTATGGTTACTGTACTGATAACTCCCCAAAAGAATCTGGATTGTGGTGAGGGAACAGAGAAAAAAGCTCATTTAGGACCTACACTTACGAAGGGGGTACGCAGCTGTATATCAGGGAGTAAACATTCTGAGAATAAAAACAGCTGGAGCTTGTTAAGGTAATTACACTTTGGAAAGGATAAAGTACTGGGAACTCCTCAGAAGAATCTGATTTGTGGTGAGGGGAGAGAGATAAAAGCTCATTTAGGAACGACATGAACATGCTGTGTAGGTAGCTGTTTATCATTAAATATCTCCACTGAGATTAAGAAAAGCAGTAGCTTAATAATTTAAGTACTTCCTGGTATGGTTACTGTACTGGTAACTCCCCAAAAGAATCTGCATTGTGGTGAGGGAACAGAGAAAAAAGCTCATTTAGGACCTGCAATTACGAAGGGGGTAGGCAGCTGTATATCAGGGAGTAAACCTTCTGAGAATAAAAACAGCTGGAGCTTGTTAAGGTAATTACACAGGGGAAAGGATAATGTACTGGGAACTCCTGAGAAGAATCTGATTTGTGGTGAGGGGAGAGAGATAAAAGCTCATTTAGGAACGATATGAACATGCTGCGTATGTAGCTGTTTATCAGGGAGTAAACCTTCTGAGAATAAAAACAGCTGGAGCTTGTTAAGGTAATTACACAGGGGATAGGATAATGTACTGGGAACTCCTCAGAAGAATCTGATTTGTGGTGAGGGGAGAGAGATAAAAGCTCATTTAGGAACGACATGAACATGCTGCGTAGGTAGCAGTTTATCAGTAAATATCTCCACTGAGATTAAGAAAAGCAGTAGCTTAATAAATTAAGTACTTCCTGGTATGGTTACTGTACTGGTAACTCCCCAAAAGAATCTGCATTGTGTTGAGGAAACGGAGAAAAAAGCTCATTTAGGACCTGCACTTACGAAGGGGGTAGGCAGCTGTATATCAGGGAGTAAACCTTCTGAGAGTAAAAACAGCTGGAGCTTGTTAAGGTAATTACACAGGGGAAAGGGTAATGTACCGGGAACTCCTCAGAAGAATGTGATTTGTGGTGAGGGGAGAGAGATAAAAGCTCATTAAGAACGACAGGACCATGCTGCGTAAATAGCTGTTTATCAGTAAATATCTCCACTGAGATTAAGAAAAGCAGTAGCTTAATAAATTAAGTACTTCCTGGTATGGTTACTGTACTGGTAACTCCCCAAGAGAATCTGGATTGTGGTGAGGGAACAGAGAAAAAAGCTCATTTAGGACCTGCACTTAGAAAGGGGGTAGGCAGCTGTATATCAGGGAGTAAACCTTCTGAGAATAAAAACAGCTGGAGCTTGTTAAGGTAATTACACAGGGGAAAGGATAATGTACTGGGAACTCCTCAGAAGAATCTGATTTGTGGTGAGGGGAGAGAGATAAAAGCTCATTTAGGAACGACATGAACATGCTGCGTAGGTAGCTGTTTATCAGTAAATATCTCCACTGAGATTAAGAAAAGCAGTAGCTTAATAAATTAAGTACTTCCTGGTATGGTTACTGTACTGGTAACTCCCCAAAAGAATCTGCATTGTGTTGAGGGAACAGAGAAAAAAGCTCATTTAGGACCTGCACTTACGAAGGGGGTAGGCAGCTGTATATCAGGGAGTAAACCTTCTGAGAGTAAAAACAGCTGGAGCTTGTTAAGGTAATTACACAGGGGAAAGGGTAATGTACCGGGAGCTCCTCAGAAGAATCTGATTTGTGGTGAGGGGAGAGAGATAAAAGCTCATTTAGGAACGACAGGAACATGCTGCGTACATAGCTGTTTATCAGTAAATATCTCCCCTGAGTTTAAGAAAAGCAGTAGCTTAATAAATTAAGTACTTCCTGGTATGGTTACAGTACTGGTAACTCCCCAAAGAATCTGGATTGTGGTGAGATAACAGAGAAAAAAGCTCATTTAGGACCTGCACTTACGAAGGGGGTAGGCAGCTGTATATCAGGGAGTAAACCTTCTGAGAATAAAAACAGCTGGAGCTTGTTAAGGTAATTACACAGGGGAAAGGATAATGTACTGGGAACTCCTCAGAAGAGTCTGATTTGTGGTGAGGGGAGAGAGATAAAAGCTCATTTAGGAACGACATGAACATGCT
Source organism: Perognathus longimembris pacificus (assembly GCF_023159225.1). Taxonomy (NCBI): domain Eukaryota; kingdom Metazoa; phylum Chordata; class Mammalia; order Rodentia; family Heteromyidae; genus Perognathus; species Perognathus longimembris. The sequence continues at coordinate 30,956 of NW_025957191.1, read as the reverse complement.
GCGTAGGTAGCTGTTTATCAGTTAATATCTCCACTGAGATTAAGAAAAGCAGTAGCTTAATAAATTAAGTACTTCCTGGTATGGTTACTGTACTGGTAACTCACCAACAGAATCTGGATTGTGGTGAGGGTACAGAGAAAAAAGCTCATTTAGGACCTGCACTTACGAAGGGGGTAGGAAGCTGTATATCAGGGAGTAAACCTTCTGAGAATAAAAACAGCTGGAGCTTGTTAAGGTAATTACACAGGGGAAAGGATAATGTACTGGGAACTCCTCAGAAGAATCTGATTTGTGGTGAGTGGAGAGAGATAAAAGCTCATTTAGGAACGACATGAACATGATGCGTAGGTAGCTGTTTATCAGTAAATATCTCCACTGAGATTAAGAAAAGCAGTAGCTTAATAAATTAAGTCCTTCCTGGTATGGTTACTGTACTGGTAACTCCCCAAAAGAATCTGGATTGTGGTGAGGGAACAGAGAAAAAAGCTCATTTAGGACATGCACTTAAGAAGGGGGTAGGCAGCAGTATATCAGGGAGTAAACCTTCTGAGAATAAAAACAGCTGGAGCTTGTTAAGGTAATTACACAGGCTAAGGGTAATGTACTGGGAACTCCTCAGAAGAATCTGATTTGTGGTGAGGGGAGAGAGATAAAAGCTCATTTAGGAACGACATGAACATGCTGCGTAGGTAGCTGTTTATCAGTAAATATCTCCACTGAGATTAAGAAAAGCGGGCTGGGGATATAGCCTAGTGGCAAGAGTGCCTGCCTCATATACACGAGGCCCTAGGTTCGATTCCCCAGCACCCCATATACAGAAAATGGCCATAATTGGCGCTGTGGCTCAAGTGGCAGAATGCTAGCCTTGAGCGGGAAGAAGCCAGGGACAGTTCTCAGGCCCTGAGTCCAACGCCCAGGACTGGCCAAAAAAAAAAAAAAAAAAAAAGAAAAGCAGTAGCTTATTAAATTTAGTACTTCCTGGTATGGTTACTGTACTGGTAACTCCCCAAAAGAATCTGGATTGTGGTGAGGGAACAGAGAAAAAAGCTCATTTAGGACCTGCATTTACGAAGGGGATAGGCAGCTGTATATCAGGGAGTATATCTTCTGAAAATAAAAACAGCTGGAGCTTGTTAAGGTAATTACACAGGGGAAAGGATAATGTACTGGGAACTCCTCAGAAGAATCTGATTTGTGGTGAGGGGAGAGAGATAAAAGCTCATTTAGGAACGACATGAACATGCTGCGTACGTAACAGTTTACCGGTAAATATCTCCACTAAGTTTAAGAAAAGCAGTAGCTTAATAAATTAAGTACTTCTTGGTATGGTTACTGTACTGGTAATTCCCCAAAAGAATCTGGATTGTGGTGAGGGAACAGAGAAAAATGCTCATTTATGCCCTGCACTTACGAAGGGGGTAGGCAGCTGTATATCAGGGAGTAAACCTTCTGAGAATAAAAACAGCTGGAGCTTGTTAAGGTAATTACACAGGGGAAAGGATAAGGTACTGGGAACTCCTCAGAAGAATCTGATTCGTGGTGAAGGGAGAGAGATAAAAGCTCATTTAGGAACGACATGAACATGCTGCTTAGGTAGCTGTTTACCAGTAAATATCTCCACTGAGATTAAGAAAAGCAGTAGCTTAATAAATTAAGTACTTCCTGGTATGGTTACTGTACTGTGTACTCCACAAAAGAATCTGGATTGTGGTGAGGGAACAGAGAAAAAAGCTCATTTAGGACCTGCAATTACGAAGGGGGTAGGCAGCTGTATATCAAGGAGTAAACCTTCTGAGAATAAAAACAGCTGGAGGTTGTTAAGGTAATTACACAGGGGAAATGATAGTGTACTGGGAACTCCTCAGAAGAATCTGATTTGTGTTGAGGGGAGAGAGATAATAGCTCATTTAGGAACGACATGAACATGCTGCGTACGTTGCTGTTTTTCAGTAAATATCTCCACTAAGATTAAGAAAAGCAGTAGCTTAATAAATTAAGTACTTCTTGGTATGGTTACTGTACTGGTAACTCCGCAAAAGAATCTGGATTGTGGTGAGGGAACAGAGAAAAAAGCTCATTTAGGACCTGCACTTACGAAGGAGGTAGGCAGCTGTATATCAGGGAGTAAACCTTCTGAGAATAAAAACAGCTGGAGCTTGTTAAGGTAATTACACAGGGGAAAGGATAATGTACCGGGAACTCCTCAGAAGAATCTGATTTGAGGTGAGGGGAGAGAGATAAAAGCTCATTTAGGAACGACACGAACATGCTGCGTAGGTAGCTGTTTATCAGTAAATATCTCCACTGAGATTAAGAAAAACAGTAGCTTAATAAATTAAGTACTTCCTGGTATGGTTACTGTACTGGTAACTAACCAAAAGAATCTGGATGGTGGTGAGGGAACAGAGAAAAAAGCTCATTTAGGACCTGCACTTACGAAGGGGGTAGGCAGCTGTATATCAGGGAGTAAACCTTCTGAGAATAAAAATAGCTGGAGCTTGTTAAGGTAATTACACAGGGGAAAGGATAATGTACTGGGAACTCCTCAGAAGTATCTGATTTGTGGTGAGGGGAGAGAGATAAAAGCTCATTTAGGAACGACATGAATATGCTTCGTAGGTAGCTGTTTATCAGTAAATATCTCCACTGAGATTAAGAAAAGCAGTAGCTTAATAAATTAAGTACTTCCTGGTATGGTTACTGTACTGGTAACTCCCCAAAAGAATGTGGATTGTGGTGAGGGAACAGAGAAAAAAGCTCATTTAGGACCTGCACTTACGAAGGGGGTAGGCAGCTGTATATCAGGGAGTAAACCTTCTGCGAATAAAAACAGCTGGAGCTTGTTAAGGTAATTACACAGGGGAAAGTATAATGTACTGGGAACTCCTCAGAAGAATCTGATTTGTGGTGAGGGGAGAGAGATAAAAGCTCATTTAGGAACGACATGAACATGCTGCGTAGGTAGCTGTTTATCAGTAAATATCTCCACTGAGATTAAGAAAAGCAGTTGCTTAATAAATTAAGTACTTCCTGGTATGGTTACTGTACTGGTAACTCCCCAAAAGAATCTGGATTGTGGTGAGGGAACAGAGAAAAAAGCTCATTTAGGACCTGCACTTACGAAGGGGGTAGGCAGCTGTATATCAGGGAGTAAACCTTCTGAGAATAAAAACAGCTGGATCTTCTTAAGGTAATTACAGAGGGGAAAGGATAATGTACTGGGAACTCCTCAGAAGAATTTGATTTGTGGTGAGGGGAGAGAGATAAAAGCTCATTTAGGAAGGACATGAACATGCTACGTAGGTAGCTGTTTATCAGTAAATATCTCCACTGAAATTAAGAAAAGCAGTAGCTTAATGAATTAAGTACTTCCTGGTATGGTTATTGTACTGGTAACTCCCCAAAGAATCTGGATTGTGGTGAGGGAACAGAGAAAAATGCTCATTTAGGACCTGCACTTACGAAGGGGGTAGGCAGCTGTATATCAGGGAGTAAATCTTCTGCGAATAAAAACAGCTGCAGCTTGTTAAGGTAATTACACAGGGGAAAGGATAATGTACTGGGAACTCCTCAGAAGAATCTGATTTGTGGTGAGGGGAGAGAGATAAAAGCTCATTTAGGAACGACATGAACATGCTGCATACCTAGCTGTTTATCAGTAAATATCTCCACTGAGATTAAGAAAAGCAGTAGCTTAATAAATTGAGTACTTCCTTGTATGGTTACTGTACTGGTAACTCCCCAAAAGAATCTGGATTGTGGTGAGGGAACAGAGAAAAAAGCTCATTCAGGACCTGCACTTACGAAGGGGGTAGGCAGCTGTATATCAGGGAGTAAACCTTCTGAGACTAAAAACACCTGGACTTGTTAAGGTAATTACACAGGGGAAAGGATAATGTACTGGGAACTCCTCAGAAGAATCTGATTTGTGGTGAGGGGAGAGAGATAAAAGCTCATTTAGGAACGACATGAACATGCTGCGTACGTAGTTGTTTATCAGTAAATATCTCCACTGAGATTAAGAAAAGCAGTAGCTTAATAAATTAAGTACTTCCTGGTATGGTTACTGTACTGGTAACTCCCCAAAAGAATCTGGATTGTTGTGAGGGAACAGAGAAAAAAGCTCATTTAGGACCTGCACTTACGAAGGGGGTAGGCAGCAGTATATCAGGGAGTAAACCTTCTGAGAATAAAAACAGCTGGAGCTTGTTAAGGTAATTACACAGGGGAAAGGATAATGTACTGGGAACTCCTCAGAAGAATCTGATTTGTGGTGAGGGGAGAGAGATAAAAGCTCATTTAGGAACGACATGAACATGCTGCGTAGGTAGCTGTTTATCAGTAAATATCTCCACTGAGATTAAGAAAAGCAGTAGCTTAATAAATTAAGTACTTCCTGGTATGGTTACTGTACTGGTAACTCCCCAGAAGAATCTGGATTGTGGTGAGGGAACAGAGAAAAAAGCTCATTTAGGACCTGCACTTACGAAGGGGGTAGGCAGCTGTATATCAGGGAGTAAACCTTCTGAGAATAAAAACAGCTGGAGCTTGTTAAGGTAATTACACAGGGGAAAGGATAATGTACTGGGAACTCCTCAGAAGAATCTGAATTGTGGTGAGGGGAGAGAGATAAAAGCTCATTTAGGAACGACGTTAACATGCTGCGTAGGTAGCTGTTTATCAGTAAATATCTCCACTGAGATTAAGAAGAGCAGTAGCTTAATAAATCAAGTACTTCCTGGTATGGTTACTGTACTGGTAAGTCCCCAAAAGAATCTGGATTGTGGTCAGGGAACAGAGAAAAAAGCTCATTTAGGACCTGCACTTACGAAGGGGGTAGGCAGCTGTATATCAGGGAGTAAACCTTCTGAGAATAAAAACAGCTGGAGCGTGTTAAGGTAATTACACAGGGGAAAGGATAATATACTGGGAACTCCTCAGAAGAATCTGATTTGTGGTGAGGGGAGAGAGATAAAAGCTCATTTAGGAACGACAGGAACATGCTGCGTAGGTAGCTGTTTATCAGTAAATATCTCCACTGAGATTAAGAAAAGCAGTAGCTTAATAAATTAAGTACTTCCTGGTATGGTTACTGTACTGGTAACTCCCCAAAAGAATCTGGATTGTGGTGAGGGAACAGAGAAAAAAGCTCATTTAGGACCTGCACTTTCGAAGGGGGTAGGCAGCTGTATATCAGGGAGTAAACCTTCTGAGAATAAAAACAGCTGGAGCTTGTTAAGGTAATTACACAGGGGAAAGGATAATATATTGGGAACTCCTCAGAAGAATCTGATTTGTGCTGAGGGGAGAGAGATAAAAGCTCATTTAGGAACGACATGAACATGCTGCGTAGGTAGCTGTTTATCAGTAAATATCTCCACTGAGATTAAGAAAAGCAGTAGCTTAATAAATTAAGTACATCCTGGTATGGTTACTGTACTGGTAACTCCCCAAAAGAATCTGGATTGTGGTGAGGGAATAGAGAGAAATGCTCATTTAGGACCTGCACTTACGAAGGGGGTAGGCAGCTGTATATCAGGGAGTAAACCTTCTGAGAATAAAAACAGCTGGAGCTTGTTAAGGTAATTACACAGGGGAAAGGATAATGTACTGGGAACTCCTCAGAAGAATCTGATTTGTGGTGAGGGGAGAGAGATAAAAGCTCATTTAGGAACGACATGAACGTTCTGGGTAGGTAGCTGTTTATCAGTAAATATCTCCACTGAGATTAAGAAAAGCAGTAGCTTAATAAATAAACTACTTCCTTGTGTGGATACTGTACTGGTAACTCCCCAAAAGAATCTGGATTGTGGTGAGGGAACAGAGAAATAAGCTCCTTTAGGACCTGCACTTACGAAGGGGGTAGGCAGCTGTATATCAGGGAGTAAAACTTCTGAGAATAAAAACAGCTGGAGCTTGTTAAGGTAATTACACTGGGGAAAGGATAATGTACTGGGAACTCCTCAGAAGAATCTGATTTGTGGTGAGGGGAGAGAGATAAAAGCTCATTTAGGAACGACATGAACATGCTGAGTAGGTAGCTGTTTATCAGTAAATATCTCCACTGAGAATTAGAAAAGCAGTAGCTTAATAAACTAAGTACTTCCTGGTATGGTTACAGTACTGGTTACTCCGCAAAAGAATCTGGATTGTGGTGAGGGAACAGAGAAAAAACTTCATTTAGGACCTGCACTTACGAAGGGGCTAGGCAGCTGTATATCAGGGAGTAAACCTTCTGAGAATAAAAACAGCTGGAGCTTGTTAAGGTAATTACACAGGGGAAAGGATAATGTACTGGGAACTCCTCAGAAGAATCTGATTTGTGGTGAGGGGAGAGAGATAAAAGCTCACTTAGGAACGACATGAACATGCTGCGTAGGTAGCTGTTTATCAGTAAATATCTCCACTGAGATTAAGAAAAGCAGTAGCTTAATAAATTAAGTACTTCCTGGTATGGTTACTGTACTGGTAACTCCCCAAAAGAATCTGGATTGTGGTGAGGGAACAGAGAGGAAAGCTCATTTAGGACCTGCACTTACGAAGGGGGTAGGCAGCTGTATATCACGGAGTAAACCTTCTGAGAATTAAAAACAGCTGGAGCTTGTTAAGGTAATTACACAGGGGAAAGGATAATGTACTGGGAACTCCTGAGAAGAATCTGATTTGTGGTGAGGGGAGAGAGATAAAAGCTCATTTATGAACGACATGAACATGCTGCGTAGGTAGCTGTTTATCAGTAAAAATCTCCACTGAGATTAAGAAAAGCAGTAGCTTAATAAATTAAGTACTTCCTGGTATGGTTACTGTACTGGTAACTCCCCAGAAGAATCTGGATTGTGGTGAGGGAACAGAGAAAAAAGCTCATTTAGGACCTGCAATTACAAAGGGGGTAGGCAGCTGTATATCAGGGAGTAAACCTTCTGAGAATAAAAACAGCTGGAGCTTGTTAAGGTAATTACACAGGGGAAAGGATAATGTACTGGGAACTCCTTAGAAGAATCTGAATTTTGGTGAGGTGAGAGAGATAAAAGCTCATTTAGGAACGACGTTAACATGCTGCCTAGGTAGCTGTTTATCAGTAAATATCTCCACTGAGATTAAGAAAAGCAGTAGCTTAATAAATTAAGTACTTCCTGGTATGGTTACTGTACTGGTAACTCCCCAAAAGAATCGGATTGTGGTGAGGGAACAGAGAAAAAAGCTCATTTAGGACCTGCACTTACGAAGGGGGTAGGCAGCTGTATATCAGGGAGTAAACCTTCTGAGAATAAAAACAGCTGGAGCTTGTTAAGGTAATTACACAGGGGAAAGGGTAATGTACTGGGAACTCCTCAGAAGAATCTGATTTGTGGTGAGGGGAGAGAGATAAAAGCTCATTTAGGAACGACATGAACGTTCTGCGTAGGTAGCTGTTTATCAGTAAATATCTCCACTGAGATTAAGAAAAGCAGTAGCTTAATAAATTAACTACTTCCTTGTATGGATACTGTACTGGTAACTCCCCAAAAGAATCTGGATTGTGGTGAGGGAACAGAGAAATAAGCTCCTTTAGGACCTGCAATTACGAAGGTGGTAGGCAGCTGTATATCAGGGAGTAAAACTTCTATGAATAAAAACAGCTGGAGCTTGTTAAGGTAAATACACAGGGCATAGGATAATGTACTGGGAACTCCTCAGAAGAATCTCATTTGTGGTGAGGGGAGAGTGATAAAAGCTCATTTAGGAACGACATGAACATGCTGAGTAGGTAGCTGTTTATCAGTAAATATCTCCACTGAGAATTAGAAAAGCAGTAGCTTAATAAATTAAGTACTTCCTGGTATGGTTACAGTACTGGTTACTCCGCAAAAGAATCTGGATTGTGGTGAGGGAACAGAGAAAAAACTTCATTTAGGACCTGCACTTACGAAGGGGGTAGGCAGCTGTATATCAGGGAGTAAACCTTCGGAGAATAAAAACAGCTGGAGCTTGTTAAGGTAATTACACAGGGGAAAGGATAATGTACTGGGAACTCCTGAGAAGAATCTGATTTGTGGTGAGGGGAGAGAGATAAAAGCTCATTTATGAACGACATGAACATGCTGCGTAGGTAGCTGTTTATCAGTAAATATCTCCACTGAGATTAAGAAAAGCAGTAGCTTAATAAATTAAGTACTTCCTGGTATGGTTACTGTACTGGTAACTCCCAAAAGAATCTGGATTGTGGTGAGGGAACAGAGAGAAAAGCTCATTTAGGACCTGCACTTACGAAGGGGGTAGGCAGCTGTATATCAGGGAGTAAACCTTCTGAGAATAAAAACAGCTGGAGCTTGTTAAGGGCATTACACAGGGGAAAGGATAATGTACTGGGAACTCCTCAGAAGAATCTGATTTGTGGTGAGGGGAGAGAGATAAAAGCTCATTTAGGAACGACATGAACATGCTGCGTAGGTAGCTGTTTATCAGTAAATATCTCCACTGAGATTAAGAAAAGCAGTAGCTTAATAAATTAAGTACTTCCTGGTATTGTTACTGTACTTGTAACTCCCCAGAAGAATCTGGATTGTGGTGAGGGAACAGAGAAAAAAGCTCATTTAGGACCTGCACTTACGAAGGGGGTAGGCAGCTGTATATCCAGGAGTAAACCTTCTGAGAATAAAAACAGCTGGAGCTTGTTAAGGTAATTACACAGGGGAAAGGATAATGTACTGGGAACTCCTCAGAAGAATCTGATTTGTGGTGAGGGGAGAGTGATAAAAGCTCATTTAGGAACAACATGAACATGCGGCGTAGGTAGCTGTTTATCAGTAAATATCTCCAGGGAGATTAAGAAAAGCAGTAGCTTAATAAATTAAGTACCTCCTGGTAAGGTTACTGTACTGGTAACTCCCCAAAAGAATCTGGATTGTGGTGAGGGAACAGAGAAAAAAGCTCATTTAGGACCTGCACTTACGAAGGGGGTAGGCAGCTGTATATCAAGGAGTAAACCTTCTGAGAATAAAAACAGCTGGATCTTGTTAAGGTAATTACACAGGGGAAAGGATAATGTACTGGGAGCTCCTCAGAAGAATCTGGTTTGTGGTGAGGGGAGAGAGATAAAAGCTCATTTAGGAACGACATGAACATGCTGCGTAGGTAGCTGTTTATCAGTAAATATCTCCACTGAGATTAAGAAAAGCAGTAGCTTAATAAATTAAGTACTTCCTGGTATGGTTACTGTACTGGTAACTCCCCAAAAGAATCTGGATTGTGGTGAGGGAACAGATAAAAAAGCTCTTTTAGGACCTGCACTTACGAAGGGGGTAGGCAGCTGTATATCAGGGAGTAAACCTTCTGAGAATAAAAACAGCTGGATCTTGTTAAGGTAATTACAGAGGGGAAAGGATAATGTACTGGGAACTCCTCAGAAGAATCTGATTTGTGGTGAGGGGAGAGAGATAAAAGCTCATTTAAGAACGACATGAACATGCTGCGTAGGTAGCTGTTTATCAGTAAATATCTCCACTGAGATTAAGAAAAGCAGTAGCTTAATAAATTAAGTACTTCCTGGTATGGTTACTGTACTGGAAACTCCCCAAAAGAATCTGGATTGTGGTGAGGGAATAGAGAGAAAAGCTCATTTAGGACCTGCACTTACGAAGGGGGTAGGCAGCTGTATATCAGGGAGTAAACCTTCTGAGAATAAAAACAGCTGGAGCTTGTTAAGGTAATTACACAGGGGAAAGGATAATGTACTGGGAACTCCTCAGAAGAATCTGATTTGTGGTGAGGGGAGAGAGATAAAAGCTCATTTAGGAACGACATGAACGTTCTGCGTAGGTAGCTGTTTATCAGTAAATATCTCCACTGAGATTAAGAAAAGCAGTAGCTTAATAAATAAACTACTTCCTTGTGTGGATACTGTACTGGTAACTCCCCAAAAGAATCTGGATTGTGGTGAGGGAACAGAGAAATAAGCTCCTTTAGGACCTGCACTTACGAAGGGGGTAGGCAGCTGTATATCAGGGAGTAAAACTTCTGAGAATAAAAACAGCTGGAGCTTGTTAAGGTAATTACACAGGGGAAAGGATAATGTACTGGGAACTCCTCAGAAGAATCTGATTTGTGGTGAGGGGAGAGAGATAAAAGCTCATTTAGGAACGACATGAACATGCTGAGTAGGTAGCTGTTTATCAGTAAATATCTCCACTGAGAATTAGAAAAGCAGTAGCTTAATAAACTAAGTACTTCCTGGTATGGTTACAGTACTGGTTACTCCGCAAAAGAATCTGGATTGTGGTGAGGGAACAGAGAAAAAACTTCATTTAGGACCTGCACTTACGAAGGGGGTAGGCAGCTGTATATCAGGGAGTAAACCTTCTGAGAATAAAAACAGCTGGAGCTTGTTAAGGTAATTACACAGGGGAAAGGATAATGTACTGGGAACTCCTCAGAAGAATCTGATTTGTGGTGAGGGGAGAGAGATAAAAGCTCACTTAGGAACGACATGAACATGCTGCGTAGGTAGCTGTTTATCAGTAAATATCTCCACTGAGATTAAGAAAAGCAGTAGCTTAATAAATTAAGTACTTCCTGGTATGGTTACTGTACTGGTAACTCCCCAAAAGAATCTGGATTGTGGTGAGGGAACAGAGAGGAAAGCTCATTTAGGACCTGCACTTACGAAGGGGGTAGGCAGCTGTATATCACGGAGTAAACCTTCTGAGAATTAAAAACAGCTGGAGCTTGTTAAGGTAATTACACAGGGGAAAGGATAATGTACTGGGAACTCCTGAGAAGAATCTGATTTGTGGTGAGGGGAGAGAGATAAAAGCTCATTTATGAACGACATGAACATGCTGCGTAGGTAGCTGTTTATCAGTAAAAATCTCCACTGAGATTAAGAAAAGCAGTAGCTTAATAAATTAAGTACTTCCTGGTATGGTTACTGTACTGGTAACTCCCCAGAAGAATCTGGATTGTGGTGAGGGAACAGAGAAAAAAGCTCATTTAGGACCTGCACTTACGAAGGGGGTAGGCAGCTGTATATCAGGGAGTAAACCTTCTGAGAATAAAAACAGCTGGAGCTTGTTAAGGTAATTACACAGGGGAAAGGATAATGTACTGGGAACTCCTTAGAAGAATCTGAATTTTGGTGAGGTGAGAGAGATAAAAGCTCATTTAGGAACGACGTTAACATGCTGCCTAGGTAGCTGTTTATCAGTAAATATCTCCACTGAGATTAAGAAAAGCAGTAGCTTAATAAATTAAGTACTTCCTGGTATGGTTACTGTACTGGTAACTCCCGAAAAGAATCGGATTGTGGTGAGGGAACAGAGAAAAAAGCTCATTTAGGACCTGCACTTACGAAGGGGGTAGGCAGCTGTATATCAGGGAGTAAACCTTCTGAGAATAAAAACAGCTGGAGCTTGTTAAGGTAATTACACAGGGGAAAGGGTAATGTACTGGGAACTCCTCAGAAGAATCTGATTTGTGGTGAGGGGAGAGAGATAAAAGCTCATTTAGGAACGACATGAACGTTCTGCGTAGGTAGCTGTTTATCAGTAAATATCTCCACTGAGATTAAGAAAAGCAGTAGCTTAATAAATTAACTACTTCCTTGTATGGATACTGTACTGGTAACTCCCCAAAAGAATCTGGATTGTGGTGAGGGAACAGAGAAATAAGCTCCTTTAGGACCTGCAATTACGAAGGTGGTAGGCAGCTGTATATCAGGGAGTAAAACTTCTATGAATAAAAACAGCTGGAGCTTGTTAAGGTAATTACACAGGGCATAGGATAATGTACTGGGAACTCCTCAGAAGAATCTCATTTGTGGTGAGGGGAGAGTGATAAAAGCTCATTTAGGAACGACATGAACATGCTGAGTAGGTAGCTGTTTATCAGTAAATATCTCCACTGAGAATTAGAAAAGCAGTAGCTTAATAAATTAAGTACTTCCTGGTATGGTTACAGTACTGGTTACTCCGCAAAAGAATCTGGATTGTGGTGAGGGAACAGAGAAAAAACTTCATTTAGGTCCTGCACTTACGAAGGGGGTAGGCAGCTGTATATCAGGGAGTAAACCTTCGGAGAATAAAAACAGCTGGAGCTTGTTAAGGTAATTACACAGGGGAAAGGATAATGTACTGGGAACTCCTCAGAAGAATCTGATTTGTGGTGAGGGGAGAGAGATAAAAGCTCATTTAGGAACGACATGAACATGCTGCGTAGGTAGCTGTTTATCAGTAAATATCTCCACTGAGATTAAGAAAAGCAGTAGCTTAATAAATTAAGTACTTCCTGGTATGGTTACTGTACTGGTAACTCCCCAAAAGAATCTGGATTGTGGTGAGGGAACAGAGAGAAAAGCTCATTTAGGACCTGCACTTACGAAGGGGGTAGGCAGCTGTATATCAGGGAGTAAACCTTCTGAGAATAAAAACAGCTGGAGCTTGTTAAGGTAATTACACAGAGGAAAGGATAATGTACTGGGAACTCCTGAGAAGACTCTGATTTGTGGTGAGGGGAGAGAGATAAAAGCTCATTTAGGAACGACATGAACATGCTGCGTAGGTAGCTCTTTATCAGTAAATATCTCCACTGAGATTAAGAAAAGCAGTAGCTTAATAAATTAAGTACTTCCTGGTATGGTTATTGTACTGGTAACTCCCCAGAAGAATCTGGATTGTGGTGAGGGAACAGAGAAAAAAACTCATTTAGGACCTGCACTTACGAAGGGGGTAGGCAGATGTATATCAGGGAGTAAACCTTCTGAGAATAAAAACAGCTGGAGCTTGTTAAGGTAATTACACAGGGGAAAGGATAATGTACTGGGAACTCCTTAGAAGAATCTGAAATGTGGTGAGGTGAGAGAGATAAAAGCTCATTTAGGAACGACGTTAACATGCTGCATAGGTAGCTGTTTATCAGTAAATATCTCCACTGAGATTAAGAAAAGCAGTAGCTTAATAAATTAAGTACTTCCTGGTATGGTTACTGTACTGGTAACTCCCCAAAAGAATCTGGATTGTGGTGAGGGAACAGAGAAAAAAGCTCATTTAGGACCTGCACTTACGAAGGGGGTAGGCAGCTGTATATCAGGGAGTAAACCTTCTGAGAATAAAAACAGCTGGAGCTTGTTAAGGGCATTACACAGGGGAAAGGATAATGTACTGGGAACTCCTCAGAAGAATCTGATTTGTGGTGAGGGGAGAGAGATAAAAGCTCATTTAGGAACGACATGAACATGCTGCGTAGGTAGCTGTTTATCAGTAAATATCTCCACTGAGATTAAGAAAAGCAGTAGCTTAATAAATTAAGTACTTCCTGGTATTGTTACTGTACTTGTAACTCCCCAGAAGAATCTGGATTGTGGTGAGGGAACAGAGAAAAAAGCTCATTTAGGACCTGCACTTACGAAGGGGGTAGGCAGCTGTATATCCAGGAGTAAACCTTCTGAGAATAAAAACAGCTGGAGCTTGTTAAGGTAATTACACAGGGGAAAGGATAATGTACTGGGAACTCCTCAGAAGAATCTGATTTGTGGTGAGGGGAGAGTGATAAAAGCTCATTTAGGAACGACATGAACATGCGGCGTAGGTAGCTGTTTATCAGTAAATATCTCCACTGAGATTAAGAAAAGCAGTAGCTTAATAAATTAAGTACCTCCTGGTAAGGTTACTGTACTGGTAACTCCCCAAAAGAATCTGGATTGTGGTGAGGGAACAGAGAAAAAAGCTCATTTAGGACCTGCACTTACGAAGGGGGTAGGCAGCTGTATATCAAGGAGTAAACCTTCTGAGAATAAAAACAGCTGGATCTTGTTAAGGTAATTACACAGGGGAAAGGATAATGTACTGGGAGCTCCTCAGAAGAATCTGGTTTGTGGTGAGGGGAGAGAGATAAAAGCTCATTTAGGAACGACATGAACATGCTGCGTAGGTAGCTGTTTATCAGTAAATATCTCCACTGAGATTAAGAAAAGCAGTAGCTTAATAAATTAAGTACTTCCTGGTATGGTTACTGTACTGGTAACTCCCCAAAAGAATCTGGATTGTGGTGAGGGAACAGATAAAAAAGCTCATTTAGGACCTGCACTTACGAAGGGGTTAGGCAGCTGTATATCAGGGAGTAAACCTTCTGAGAATAAAAACAGCTGGATCTTGTTAAGGTAATTACAGAGGGGAAAGGATAATGTACTGGGAACTCCTCAGAAGGATCTGATTTGTGGTGAGGGGAGAGAGATAAAAGCTCATTTAGGAACGACATGAACATGCTGCGTAGGTAGCTGTTTATCAGTAAATATCTCCACTGAGATTAAGAAAAGCAGTAGCTTAATAAATTAAGTACTTCCTGGTATGGTTACTGTACTGGAAACTCCCCAAAAGAATCGGATTGTGGTGAGGGAACAGAGAAAAAAGCTCATTTAGGACCTGCACTTACGAAGTGGGTAGGCAGCTGTGTATCAGGGAGTAAACCTTCTGAGAATAAAAACAGCTGGAGCTTGTTAAGGTAATTACACAGGGGAAAGGATAATGTACTGGGAACTCCTCAGAAGAATCTGATTTGTGGTGAGGGGAGAGAGATAAAAGCTCATTTAGGAACGACATGAACGTTCTGCGTAGGTAGCTGTTTATCAGTAAATATCTCCACTGAGATTAAGAAAAGCAGTAGCTTAATAAATTAACTACTTCCTTGTATGGATACTGTACTGGTAACTCCCCAAAAGAATCTGGATTGTGGTGAGGGAACAGAGAAATAAGCTCCTTTAGGACCTGCACTTACGAAGGGGGTAGGCAGCTGTATATCAGGGAGTAAAACTTCTATGAATAAAAACAGCTGGAGCTTGTTAAGGTAATTACACAGGGGAAAGGATAATGTACTGGGAACTCCTCAGAAGAATCTGGTTTGTGGTGAGGGGAGAGAGATAAAAGCTCATTTAGGAACGACATGAACATGCTGCGTAGGTAGCTGTTTATCAGTAAATATCTCCACTGAGATTAAGAAAAGCAGTAGCTTAATAAATTAAGTACTTCCTGGTATGGTTACTGTACTGGTAACTCCCCAAAAGAATCTGGATTGTGGTGAGGGAACAGATAAAAAAGCTCATTTAGGACCTGCTCTTAGGAAGGGTGTAGGCAGCTGTATATCAGGGAGTAAACCTTCTGAGAATAAAAACAGCTGGATCTTGTTAAGGTAATTACAGAGGGGAAAGGATAATGTACTGGGACCTCCTCAGAAGAATCTGATTTGTGGTGAGGGGAGAGAGAAAAAAGCTAATTAAGAACGACATGAACATGCTGCGTAGGTAGCTGTTTATCAGTAAATATCTCCACTGAGATTAAGAAAAGCAGTAGCTTAATAAATTAAGTACTTCCTGGTATGGTTACTGTACTGGTAACTCCCCAAAAGAATCGGATTGTGGTGAGGGAACAGAGAAAAAAGCTCATTTAGGACCTGCACTTACGTAGGGGGTAGGCAGCTGTGTATCAGGGAGTAAACCTTCTGAGAATAAAAACAGCTGGAGCTTGTTAAGGTAATTACACAGGGGAAAGGATAATGTACTGGGAACTCCTCAGAAGAATCTGATTTGTGGTGAGGGGAGAGAGATAAAAGCTCATTTAGGAACGACATGAACGTTCTGCGTAGGTAGCTGTTTATCAGTAAATATCTCCACTGAGATTAAGAAAAGCAGTAGCTTAATAAATTAACTACTTCCTTGTATGGATACTGTACTGGTAACTCCCCAAAAGAATCTGGATTGTGGTGAGGGAACAGAGAAATAAGCTCCTTTAGGACCTGCACTTACGAAGGGGGTAGGCAGCTGTATATCAGGGAGTAAAACTTCTATGAATAAAAACAGCTGGAGCTTGTTAAGGTAATTACACAGGGGATAGGATAATGTACTGGGAACTCCTCAGAAGAATCTGATTTGTGGTGAGGGGAGAGTGATAAAAGCTCATTTAGGAACGACATGAACATGCTGAGTAGGTAGCTGTTTATCAGTAAATATCTCCACTGAGAATTAGAAAAGCAGTAGCTTAATAAATTAAGTACTTCCTGGTATGGTTACAGTACTAGGTTACTCCGCAAAAGAATCTGGATTGTGGTGAGGGAACAGAGAAAAAACTTCATTTAGGACCTGCACTTACGAAGGGGGTAGGCAGCTGTATATCAGGGAGTAAACCTTCGGAGAATAAAAACAGCTGGAGCTTGTTAAGGTAATTACACAGGGGAAAGGATAATGTACTGGGAACTCCTCAGAAGAATCTGATTTGTGGTGAGGGGAGAGAGATAAAAGCTCATTGAGGAACGACATGAACATGCTGCATAGGTAGCTGTTTATCAGTAAATATCTCCACTGAGATTAAGAAAAGCAGTAGCTTAATAAATTAAGTACTTCCTGGTATGGTTACTGTACTGGTAACTCCCCAAAAGAATCGGATTGTGGTGAGGGAACAGAGAAAAAAGCTCATTTAGGACCTGCACTTACGAAGGGGGTAGGCAGCTGTATATCAGGGAGTAAACCTTCTGAGAATAAAAACAGCTGGAGCTTGTTAAGGTCATTACACAGGGGAAAGGATAATGTACTGGGAACTCCTCAGAAGAATCTGATTTGTGGTGAGGGGAGAGAGATAAAAGCTCATTTAGGAACGACATGAACATGCTGCGTAGGTAGCTGTTTATCAGTAAATATCTCCACTGAGATTAAGAAAGCAGTAGCTTAATAAATTAAGTACTTCCTGGTATTGTTACTGTACTTGTAACTCCCCAGAAGAATCTGGATTGTGGTGAGGGAACAGAGAAAAAAGCTCATTTAGGACCTGCACGTACGAAGGGGGTAGGCAGCTGTATATCCAGGAGTAAACCTTCTGAGAATAAAAACAGCTGGAGCTTGTTAAGGTAATTACACAGGGGAAAGGATAATGTACTGGGAACTCCTCAGAAGAATCTGATTTGTGGTGAGGGGAGAGAGATAAAAGCTCATTTAGGAACGACATGAACATGCTGCGTACATAGCTGTTTATCAGTAAATATCTCCACTGAGATTAAGAACAGCAGTAGCTTAATAAATTAAGTACTTCCTGGAATGTTTACTGTACTGGTAACTCCCCAAAAGAATCTGGATTGTGGTGAGGGAACAGAGAAAAAAGCTGATTTATGACCTGCACTTACGAAGGGGGTAGGCAGCTGTATATCAGGGAGTAAACCTTCTGAGAATAAAAACAGCTGGAGCTTGTTAAGGTAATTACACAGGGGAAAGGATAATGTACTGGGAACTCCTCAGAAGAATCTGATTTGTGGTGAGGGGAGAGAGATAAAAGCTCATTTAGGAACGACATGAACATGCTGCATACCTAGCTGTTTATCAGTAAATATCTCCACTGAGATTAAGAAAAGCAGTAGCTTAATAAATTGAGTACTTCCTTGTATGGTTACTGTACTGGTAACTCCCCAAAAGAATCTGGATTGTGGTGAGGGAACAGAGAAAAAAGCTCATTTAGGACCTGCACTTACGAAGGGGGTAGGCAGCTGTATATCAGGGAGTAAACCTTCTGAGACTAAAAACACCTGGACTTGTTAAGGTAATTACACAGGGGAAAGGATAATGTACTGGGAACTCCTCAGAAGAATATGATTTGTGGTAAGGGGAGAGAGATAAAAGCTCATTTAGGAACGACTTGAACATGCTGCGTAGGTAGCTGTTTATCAGTAAATATCTCCACTGAGATTAAGAAAAGCAGTTGCTTAATAAATTAAGTATTTCCTGGTATGGTCACTGTACTGGTAACTCCCCAAAAGAATCTGGATTGTGGTGAGGGAACAGAGAAAAAAGCTCATTTAGGACCTGCACTTACGAAGGGGGTAGGCAGCTGTATAGCAGGGAGTAAACCTGAGACTAAAAACAGCTGGATCTTGTTAAGGTAATTACAGAGGGGAAAGGATAATGTACTGGGAACTCCTCAAAAGAATCTGATTTGTGGTGAGGGGAGAGAGATAAAAGCTCATTTAGGAACGACATGAACATGCTGCGTAGGTAGCTGTTTATCAGTAAATATCTCCACTGAGATTAAGAAAAGCAGTAGCTTAATAAATTAAGTACTTCCTGGTATGGTTACTGTACTGGTAAGTCCCCAAAAGAATCTGGATTGTGGTGAGGGAACAGAGAAAAAAGCTCATTTAGGACCTGCACTTACGAAGGGGGTAGGCAGCTGTATATCAGGGAGTAAACCTTCTGAGAATAAAAACAGCTGGAGCTTGTTAAGGTAATTACACAGGGGAAAGGGTAATGTACTGGGAACTCCTCAGAAGAATCTGATTTGTGGTGAGGGGAGAGAGATAAAAGCTCATTTAGGAACGACATGAACATGCTGCATAGGTAGCTGTTTATCAGTAAATATCTCCACTGAGATTAAGAAAAGCAGTAGCTTAATAAATTAAGTACTTCCTGGTATGGTTACTGTACTGGTAACTCACCAAAAGAATCTGGATGGTGGTGAGGGAACAGAGAAAAAAGCTCATTTAGGACCTGCACTTACGAAGGGGGTAGGCAGCTGTATATCAGGGAGTAAACCTTCTGGGAATAAAAATAGCTGGAGCTTGTTAAGGTAATTACACAGGGGAAAGGATAATGTAATGGGAATTCCTCAGAAGTATCTGATTTGTGGTGAGGGGAGAGAGATAAAAGCTCATTTAGGAACGACATGAACATGCTTCGTAGGTAGCTGTTTATCAGTAAATATCTCCACTGAGATTAAGAAAAGCAGTAGCTTAATAAATTAAGTACTTCCTGGTATGGTTACTGTACTGGTAACTCACCAAAAGAATCTGGATGGTGGTGAGGGAACAGAGAAAAAAGCTCATTTAGGACCTGCACTTACGAAGGGGGTAGGCAGCTGTATATCAGGGAGTAAACCTTCTGAGAATAAAAATAGCTGGAGCTTGTTAAGGTAATTACACAGGGGAAAGGATAATGTACTGGGAACTCCTCAGAAGTATCTGATTTGTTTTTGAGGGGAGAGAGATAAAAGCTCATTTAGGAACGACATGAACATGCTTCGTAGGTAGCTGTTTATCAGTAAATATCTCCACTGAGATTAAGAAAAGCAGTAGCTTAATAAATTAAGTAATTCCTGGTATGGTTACTGTACTGGTAACTCCCCAAAAGAATCTGGATTGTGGTGAGGGAACAGAGCAAAAAGCTCATTTAGGACCTGCACTTACGAAGGGGGTAGGCAGCTGTATATCAGGGAGTAAACCTTCTGAGAACAAAAACAGCTGGAGCTTGTTAATGTAATTACACAGGGGAAAGGATAATGTACTGGGAACTCCTCAGAAGAATCTGATTTGTGGTGGGTGGAGAGAGATAAAAGCTCATTCATGAACGACATGAACATGCTGCGTAGGTAGCTGTTTATCAGTAAATATCTCCACTGAGATTAAGAAAGCAGTAGCTTAATAAATTAAGTACTTCCTGGTATTGTTACTGTACTTGTAACTCCCCAGAAGAATCTGGATTGTGGTGAGGGAACAGAGAAAAAAGCTCATTTAGGACCTGCACGTACGAAGGGGGTAGGCAGCTGTATATCCAGGAGTAAACCTTCTGAGAATAAAAACAGCTGGAGCTTGTTAAGGTAATTACACAGGGGAAAGGATAATGTACTGGGAACTCCTCAGAAGAATCTGATTTGTGGTGAGGGGAGAGAGATAAAAGCTCATTTAGGAACGACATGAACATGCTGCGTACATAGCTGTTTATCAGTAAATATCTCCACTGAGATTAAGAACAGCAGTAGCTTAATAAATTAAGTACTTCCTGGAATGTTTACTGTACTGGTAACTCCCCAAAAGAATCTGGATTGTGGTGAGGGAACAGAGAAAAAAGCTGATTTATGACCTGCACTTACGAAGGGGGTAGGCAGCTGTATATCAGGGAGTAAACCTTCTGAGAATAAAAACAGCTGGAGCTTGTTAAGGTAATTACACAGGGGAAAGGATAATGTACTGGGAACTCCTCAGAAGAATCTGATTTGTGGTGAGGGGAGAGAGATAAAAGCTCATTTAGGAACGACATGAACATGCTGCATACCTAGCTGTTTATCAGTAAATATCTCCACTGAGATTAAGAAAAGCAGTAGCTTAATAAATTGAGTACTTCCTTGTATGGTTACTGTACTGGTAACTCCCCAAAAGAATCTGGATTGTGGTGAGGGAACAGAGAAAAAAGCTCATTTAGGACCTGCACTTACGAAGGGGGTAGGCAGCTGTATATCAGGGAGTAAACCTTCTGAGACTAAAAACACCTGGACTTGTTAAGGTAATTACACAGGGGAAAGGATAATGTACTGGGAACTCCTCAGAAGAATATGATTTGTGGTAAGGGGAGAGAGATAAAAGCTCATTTAGGAACGACTTGAACATGCTGCGTAGGTAGCTGTTTATCAGTAAATATCTCCACTGAGATTAAGAAAAGCAGTTGCTTAATAAATTAAGTATTTCCTGGTATGGTCACTGTACTGGTAACTCCCCAAAAGAATCTGGATTGTGGTGAGGGAACAGAGAAAAAAGCTCATTTAGGACCTGCACTTACGAAGGGGGTAGGCAGCTGTATAGCAGGGAGTAAACCTGAGACTAAAAACAGCTGGATCTTGTTAAGGTAATTACAGAGGGGAAAGGATAATGTACTGGGAACTCCTCAAAAGAATCTGATTTGTGGTGAGGGGAGAGAGATAAAAGCTCATTTAGGAACGACATGAACATGCTGCGTAGGTAGCTGTTTATCAGTAAATATCTCCACTGAGATTAAGAAAAGCAGTAGCTTAATAAATTAAGTACTTCCTGGTATGGTTACTGTACTGGTAAGTCCCCAAAAGAATCTGGATTGTGGTGAGGGAACAGAGAAAAAAGCTCATTTAGGACCTGCACTTACGAAGGGGGTAGGCAGCTGTATATCAGGGAGTAAACCTTCTGAGAATAAAAACAGCTGGAGCTTGTTAAGGTAATTACACAGGGGAAAGGGTAATGTACTGGGAACTCCTCAGAAGAATCTGATTTGTGGTGAGGGGAGAGAGATAAAAGCTCATTTAGGAACGACATGAACATGCTGCATAGGTAGCTGTTTATCAGTAAATATCTCCACTGAGATTAAGAAAAGCAGTAGCTTAATAAATTAAGTACTTCCTGGTATGGTTACTGTACTGGTAACTCACCAAAAGAATCTGGATGGTGGTGAGGGAACAGAGAAAAAAGCTCATTTAGGACCTGCACTTACGAAGGGGGTAGGCAGCTGTATATCAGGGAGTAAACCTTCTGGGAATAAAAATAGCTGGAGCTTGTTAAGGTAATTACACAGGGGAAAGGATAATGTAATGGGAATTCCTCAGAAGTATCTGATTTGTGGTGAGGGGAGAGAGATAAAAGCTCATTTAGGAACGACATGAACATGCTTCGTAGGTAGCTGTTTATCAGTAAATATCTCCACTGAGATTAAGAAAAGCAGTAGCTTAATAAATTAAGTACTTCCTGGTATGGTTACTGTACTGGTAACTCACCAAAAGAATCTGGATGGTGGTGAGGGAACAGAGAAAAAAGCTCATTTAGGACCTGCACTTACGAAGGGGGTAGGCAGCTGTATATCAGGGAGTAAACCTTCTGAGAATAAAAATAGCTGGAGCTTGTTAAGGTAATTACACAGGGGAAAGGATAATGTACTGGGAACTCCTCAGAAGTATCTGATTTGTTTTTGAGGGGAGAGAGATAAAAGCTCATTTAGGAACGACATGAACATGCTTCGTAGGTAGCTGTTTATCAGTAAATATCTCCACTGAGATTAAGAAAAGCAGTAGCTTAATAAATTAAGTACTTCCTGGTATGGTTACTGTACTGGTAACTCCCCAAAAGAATCTGGATTGTGGTGAGGGAACAGAGCAAAAAGCTCATTTAGGACCTGCACTTACGAAGGGGGTAGGCAGCTGTATATCAGGGAGTAAACCTTCTGCGAATAAAAACAGCTGGAGCTTGTTAAGGTAATTACACAGGGGAAAGTATAATGTACTGGGAACCTCAGAAGAATCTGATTTGTGGTGAGGGGAGAGAGATAAAAGCTCATTTAGGAACGACATGAACATGCTGCGTAGGTAGCTGTTTATCAGTAAATATCTCCACTGAGATTAAGAAAAGCAGTTGCTTAATAAATTAAGTACTTCCTGGTATGGTTACTGTACTGGCAACTCCCAAAAGAATCTGGATTGTGGTGAAAGAACAGAGAAAAAAGCTCATTTAGGACCTGCACTTACGAAGGGGGTAGGCAGCTGTATATCAGGGAGAAAACCTTCTGAGACTAAAAACACCTGGACTTGTTAAGGTAATTACACAGGGGAAAGGATAATGTACTGGGAACTCCTCAGAAGAATATGATTTGTGGTGAGGGGAGAGAGATAAAAGCTCATTTAGGAACGACATGAACATGCTGCGTAGGTAGCTGTTTATCAGTAAATATCTCCACTGAGATTAAGAAAAGCAGTTGCTTAATAAATTAAGTATTTCCTGGTATGGTCACTGTACTGGTAACTCCCCAAAAGAATCTGGATTGTGGTGAGGGAACAGAGAAAAAAGCTCATTTAGGACCTGCACTTACGAAGGGGGTAGGCAGCTGTATATCAGGGAGTAAACCTGAGACTAAAAACACCTGGACTTGTTAAGGTAATTACACAGGGGAAAGGATAATGTACTGGGAACTCCTCAGAAGAATCTGATTTGTGGTGAGGGGAGAGAGATAAAAGCTCATTTAGGAACGACATGAACATGCTGCCTACCTAGCTGTTTATCAGTAATTATCTCCACTGAGATTAAGAAAAGCAGTAGCTTAATAAATTGAGTACTTCCTGGTATGGTTACTGTACTGGTAATTCCCTAAAAGAATCTGGATTGTGGTGAGGGAACAGAGAAAAAAGCTCATTTAGGACCTGCACTTACGAAGGGGGTAGGCAGCTGTATATCAGGGAGTAAACCTTCTGAGACTAAAAACACCTGGACTTGTTAAGGTAAATACACAGGGGAAAGGATAATGTACTGGGAACTCCTCAGAAGAATCTGATTTGTGGTGAGGGGAGAGAGATAAAAGCTCATTTAGGAACGACATGAACATGCTGCGTAGGTAGCTGTTTATCAGTAAATATCTCCACTGAGATTAAGAAAAGCAGTTGCTTAATAAATTAAGTACTTCCTGGTATGGTTACTGTACTGGTAACTCCATAAAAGAATCTGGATTGTGGTGAGGGAACAGAGAAAAAAGCGCATTTAGGACCTGCACTTACGAAGGGGGTAGGCAGCTGTATATCAGGGAGTAAACCTTCTGAGAATAAAAACAGCTTGAGCTTGTTAAGGTAATTACACAGGGGAAAGGATAATGTACTGGGAACTCCTCAGAAGAATCTGATTTGTGGTGAGGGGAGAGAGATAAAAGCTCATTTAAGAACGACATGAACATGATGCGTAGGTAGCAGTTTATCTGTAAATATCTCCACTGAGATTAAGAAAAACAGTAGCTTAATAAATTAAGTTCTTCCTGGTATGGTTACTGTACTGGTAACCTCCCCAAAAGAATCTGGATTGTGGTGAGGAAACAGAGAAAAAAGCTCATTTAGGACCTGCACTTACGAAGGGGGTTGGCAGCTGTATATCAGGGAGTAAACCTTCTGAGAATAAAAACAGCTGGAGCTTGTTAAGGTAATTACACAGGGGAAAGGATAATGTACTGGGAACTCCTCAGAAGAATCTGATTTGTGGTGAGGGAGAGAGATAAAAGCTCATTTAGGAACGACATGAACATGCTGCGTAGGTAGCTGTTTATCAGTAAATATCTCCACTGAGATTAAGAAAAGCAGTAGCTTAATAAATTAAGTACTTCCTGGTATGGTTACTGTACTGGTAACTCCCCAAAAGAATCTGGATTGTGGTGAGGGAACAGAGAAAAAAGCTTATTTAGGACCTGCACTTACGAAGGGGGTAGGCAGCTGTATATCAGGGAGTAAACCTTCTGAGAATAAAAACAGCTGGAGCTTGTTAAGGTAATTACACAGGGGAAAGGGTAATGTACCGGGAACTCCTCAGAAGAATCTGATTTGTGGTGAGGGGAGAGAGATAAAAGCTCATTTAGGAACGACAGGAACATGCTGCGTACATAGCTGTTTATCAGTAAATATCTCCACTGAGATTAAGAAAAGCAGTAGCTTAATAAATTAAGTAATTCCTGGTATGGTTACTGTACTGGTAACTCCCCAAAAGAATCTGGATTGTGGAGAGGGAACAGAGAAAAAAGCTCATTTAGGACCCGCACTTACGAAGGGGGTAGGCAGCTGTATATCAGGGAGTAAACCTTCTGAGAATAAAAACAGCTGGAGCTTGTTAAGGTAATTACTCAGGGGAAAGGATAATGTACTGGGAACTCCTCAGAAGAATCTGATTTGTGGTGAGGGGAGAGAGATAAAAGCTCATTTAGGAACGACATGAACATGCTGCGTAGGTAGCTGTTTATCAGTAAATATCTCCACTGAGATTAAGAAAAGCAGTATCTTAATAAATTAAGTACTTCCTGGTATGGTTACTGTACTGGTAACTCCCAAAAGAATCTGGATTGTGGTGAGGGAACAGAGAAAAAAGCTCATTTAAGACCTGCACTGAAGAAGGGGGTAGGCAGCTGTATATCAGGGAGTAAACCTTCTGAGAATAAAAACAGCTGGAGCTTGTTTAGGTATTTACACAGGGGAAAGGATAATGTACTGGAACAATTCAGAAGAATGTGATTTGGGGTGAGGGGAGAGGATAAAAGCTCATTTAGGAACCACATGAACATGCTGCGTAGGTAGCTGTTTATCAGTAAATATCTCCACTGAGATTAAGAAAAGCAGTAGCTTAATAAATTAAGTACTTCCTGGTATGGTTACTGTACTGGTAACTCCACAAAATAATCTGGATTGTGGTGAGGGAACAGAGAAAAAAGCTCATTTTGGACCTGCATTTATGAAGGGGGTAGGCAGCAGTATATCAGGGAGTAAACCTTCTGAGAATAAAAACAGCTGGAGCTTGTTAAGGTAATTACACAGGGGAAAGGATAATGTACTGGAACTCCTCAGAAGAATCTGATTTGTGGTGAGGAGAGAGAGATAAAAGCTCATTTAGGAACGACATGAACATGCTGCCTAGGTGGCTGTTTATCAGTAAATATCTCCACTGAGATTAGAAAAGCAGTAGCTTAATAAATTAAGTACTTCCTGGTATGGTTACTGTACTGGTAACTCCCCAAAAGAATCTGGATTGTGGTGAGGGAAGAGAGAAAAAAGCTCATTTAGGACCTGCACTTACGAAGGGGGTAGGCAGCTATATATCAGGGAGTAAACCTTCTGAGAATAAAAACAGCTGAGCTTGTTAGGTAATTACACAGGGGAAAGGATAATGTACTGGGAACTCCTCAGAAGAATCTGATTTGTGGTGAGGGGAGAGAGATAAAAGCTCATTTAAGAACGACATGAACATGCTGCGTAGGTAGCTGTTTATCTGTAAATATCTCCACTGAGATTAAGAAAAACAGTAGCTTAATAAATTAAGTTCTTCCTGGTATGGTTACTGTACTGGTAACTCCCCAAAAGAATCTGGATTGTGGTGAGGAAACAGAGAAAAAAAGCTCATTTAGGACCTGCACTTACGAAGGGGGTTGGCAGCTGTATATCAGGGAGTAAACCTTCTGAGAATAAAAACAGCTGGAGCTTGTTAAGGTAATTACACAGGGGAAAGGATAATGTACTGGAACTCCTCAGAAGAATCTGATTTGTGGTGAGGGGAGAGAGATAAAAGCTCATTTAGGCACGACATGAACATGCTGTGTAGGTAGCTGTTTATCAGTAAATATCTCCACTGAGATTAAGAAAAGCAGTAGCTTAATAAATTAAGTACTTCCTGGTATGGTTACTGTACTGGTAACTCCCCAAAAGAATCTGGATTGTGGTGAGGGAACAGAGAAAAAAGCTCATTTAGGACTGCACTTACGAAGGGGGTAGGCAGCTGTATATCAGGGAGTAAACCTTCTGAGAATAAAAACAGCTGGAGCTTGTTAAGGTAATTACACAGGGGAAAGGGTAATGTACCGGGAACTCCTCAGAAGAATCTGATTTGTGGTGAGGGGAGAGAGATAAAAGCTCATTTAGGAACGACAGGAACATGCTGCGTACATAGCTGTTTATCAGTAAATATCTCCACTGAGATTAAGAAAAGCAGTAGCTTAATAAATTAAGTAATTCCTGGTATGGTTACTGTACTGGTAACTCCCCAAAAGAATCTGGATTGTGGAGAGGGAACAGAGAGAAAAGCTCATTTAGGACCTGCACTTACGAAGGGGGTAGGCAGCTGTATATCAGGGAGTAAACCTTCTGAGAATAAAAACAGCTGGAGCTTGTTTAGGTAATTACACAGGGGAAAGGATAATGTACTGGGAACTCCTCAGAAGAATCTGATTTGTGGTGAGGGGAGAGAGATAAAAGCTCATTTAGGAACGAAATGAACATGCTGCGTAGGTAGCTGTTTATCAGGAAATATCTCCAATGAGATTAAGAAAAGCAGTAGCTTAATAAATTAAGTACTTCCTGGTATGGTTACTGTACTGGTAACTCCCCAAAAGCATCTGGATTGTGGTGAGGGAAAAGAGAAAAAAGGTCATTTAGGACCTGCACTTACGAAGGGGGTAGGCAACTGTATATCAGGGAGTAAACCTTCTGAGAATGAAAACAGCTGGAGCATGTTAAGGTAATTACACCGGGGAAAGGATACTGTACTGGGAACTCCTCAGAAGAATCTGATTTGTGGTGAGGAGAGAGAGATAAAAGCTCATTTAGGAACGACATGAACATGCTGCGTAGGTAGCTGTTTATCAGTAAATATCTCCACTGAGATTAGAAAAGCAGTAGCTTAATAAATTAAGTACTTCCTGGTATGGTTACTGTACTGGTAACTCCCCAAAAGAATCTGGATTGTGGTGAGGGAACAGAGAAAAAAGCTCTTTAGGACCTGCACTTACGAAGGGTGTAGGCAGCTATATATCAGGGAGTAAACCTTCTGAGAATAAAAACAGCTGGAGCTTTTTAAGGTAATTACACAGGGGAAAGGATAATGTACTGGGAACTCCTCAGAAGAATCTGATTTGTGGTGAGGGGAGAGAGATAAAAGCTCATTTAAGAACGACATGAACATGCTGCGTAGGTAGCTGTTTATCTGTAAATATCTCCACTGAGATTAAGAAAAACAGTAGCTTAATAAATTAAGTTCTTCCTGGTATGGTTACTGTACTGGTAACTCCCCAAAAGAATCTGGATTGTGGTGAGGAAACAGAGAAAAAAGCTCATTTAGGACCTGCACTTACGAAGGGGGTTGGCAGCTGTATATCAGGGAGTAAACCTTCTGAGAATAAAAACAGCTGGAGCTTGTTAAGGTAATTACACAGGGGAAAGGATAATGTACTGGGAACTCCTCAGAAGAATCTGATTTGTGGTGAGGGGAGAGAGATAAAAAGCTCATTTAGGCACGACATGAACATGCTGCGTAGGTAGCTGTTTATCAGTAAATATCTCCACTGAGATTAAGAAAAGCAGTAACTTAATAAATTAAGTACTTCCTGGTATGGTTACTGTACTGGTAACTCCCCAAAAGAATCTGGATTGTGGTGAGGGAACAGAGAAAAAAGCTCATTTAGGACCTGCACTTACGAAGGGGGTAGGCAGCTGTATATCAGGGAGTAAACCTTCTTAGAATAAAAACAGCTGGAGCTTGTTAAGGTAATTACACAGGGGAAAGGGTAATGTACCGGGAACTCCTCAGAAGAATCTGATTTGTGGTGAGGGGAGAGAGATAAAAGCTCATTTAGGAACGACAGGAACATGCTGCGTACATAGCTGTTTATCAGTAAATATCTCCACTGAGATTAAGAAAAGCAGTAGCTTATAAATTAAGTAATTCCTGGTATGGTTACTGTACTGGTAACTCCCCAAAAGAACTGGATTGTGGAGAGGGAACAGAGAAAAAAGCTTATTTAGGACCCGCACTTACGAAGGGGGTAGGCAGCTGTATATCAGGGAGTAAACCTTCTGAGAATAAAAACAGCTGGAGCTTGTTAGGTAATTACACAGGGGAAAGGATAATGTACTGGGAACTCCTCAGAAGAATCTGATTTGTGGTGAGGGGAGAGAGATAAAAGCTCATTTAGGAACGACATGAACATGCTGCGTAGGTAGCTGTTTATCAGTAAATATCTCCACTGAGATTAAGAAAAGCAGTATCTTAATAAATTAAGTACTTCCTGGTATGGTTACTGTACTGGTAACTCCCCAAAAGAATCTGGATTGTGGTGAGGGAACAGAGAAAAAAAGCTCATTTAAGACCTGCACTGAAGAAGGGGGTAGGCAGCTGTTTATCAGGGAGTAAACCTTCTGAGAATAAAAACAGCTGGAGCTTGTTTAGGTATTTACACAGGGGAAAGGATAATGTACTGGGAACAATTCAGAAGAATGTGATTTGGGGTGAGGGGAGAGGGATAAAAGCTCATTTAGGAACCACATGATCATGCTGCGTAGGTAGCTGTTTATCAGTAAATATCTCCACTGAGATTAAGAAAAGCAGTAGCTTAATAAATTAAGTACTTCCTGGTATGGTTACTGTACTGGTAACTCCACAAAATAATCTGGATTGTGGTGAGGGAACAGAGAAAAAAGCTCATTTTGGACCTGCATTTATGAAGGGGGTAGGCAGCAGTATATCAGGGAGTAAACCTTCTGAGAATAAAAACAGCTGGAGCTTGTTAAGGTAATTACACAGGGGAAAGGATAATGTAGTGGGAATTCCTCAGAAGAATCTGTTTTTTGGTGAGGGGAGAGTGATAAAAGCTCATTTAGGAACGATATGAACATGCTGCGTAGGTAGATGATGTTTATCAGTAAATATCTCCACTGAGATTAAGAAAAGCCGTAGCTTAATAAATTAAGTATTTTCTGGTATGGGTACTGTACTGGTAACTCCCCAAAATAATCTGGATTGTGGTTTGGGAATAGAGAAAAAAGCTCATTTAGGACCTGCACTTACGAAGGGGGTATGCAGCTGTATATCAGGGAGTAAACCTTCTGAGAATAAAAACAGCTGGAGCTTGTTAAGGTAATTACACAGGGGAAAGGATAATGTACTGGGAACTCCTCAGAAGAATCTGATTTGTGGTGAGGGGAGAGAGATAAAAGCTCATTTAGGAACGAAATGAACATGCTGCGTAGGTAGCTGTTTATCAGTAAATATCTCCAATGAGATTAAGAAAAGCAGTTGCTTAATAAATTAAGTACTTCCTGGTATGGTTACTGTACTGGTAACTCCCCAAAAGCATCTGGATTGTGGTGAGGGAAAAGAGAAAAAAGGTCATTTAGGACCTGCACTTACGAAGGGGGTAGGCAACTGTATATCAGGGAGTAAACCTTCTGAGAATGAAAACAGCTGGAGCATGTTAAGGTAATTACACCGGGGAAAGGATAATGTACTGGGAACTCCTCAGAAGAATCTGATTTGTGGTGAGGAGAGAGAGATAAAAGCTCATTAGGAACGACATGAACATGCTGCCGTAGGTAGCTGTTTATCAGTAAATATCTCCACTGAGATTAGAAAAGCAGTAGCTTAATAAATTAAGTACTTCCTGGTATGGTTACTGTACTGGTAACTCCCCAAAAGAATCTGGATTGTGGTGAGGGAACAGAGAAAAAAGCTCATTTAGGACCTGCACTTACGAAGGGGGTAGGCAGCTATATATCAGGGAGTAAACCTTCTGAGAATAAAACAGCTGGAGCTTGTTAAGGTAATTACACAGGGGAAAGGATAATGTACTGGGAACTCCTCAGAAGAATCTGATTTGTGGTGAGGGGAGAGAGATAAAAGCTCATTTAAGAACGACATGAACATGCTGCGTAGGTAGCTGTTTATCTGTAAATATCTCCACTGAGATTAAGAAAAACAGTAGCTTAATAAATTAAGTTCTTCCTGGTATGGTTACTGTACTGGTAACTCCCCAAAAGAATCTGGATTGTGGTGAGGAAACAGAGAAAAAGCTCATTTAGGACCTGCACTTACGAAGGGGGTTGGCAGCTGTATATCAGGGAGTAAACCTTCTGAGAATAAAAACAGCTGGAGCTTGTTAAGGTAATTACACAGGGGAAAGGATAATGTACTGGGAACTCCTCAGAAGAATCTGATTTGTGGTGAGGGGAGAGAGATAAAAGCTCATTTAGGCACGACATGAACATGCTGCGTAGGTAGCTGTTTATCAGTAAATATCTCCACTGAGATTAAGAAAAGCAGTAGCTTAATAAATTAAGTACTTCCTGGTATGGTTACTGTACTGGTAACTCCCCAAAAGAATCTGGATTGTGGAGAGGGAACAGAGAAAAAAGCTCATTTAGGACCCGCACTTACGAAGGGGGTAGACAGCTGTATATCAGGGAGTAAACCTTCTGAGAATAAAAACAGCTGGAGCTTGTTAAGGTAATTACACAGGGGAAAGGATAATGTACTGGGAACTCCTCAGAAGAATCTGATTTGTGGTGAGGGGAGAGAGATAAAAGCTCATTTAGGAACGACATGAACATGCTGCGTAGGTAGCTGTTTATCAGTAAATATCTCCACTGAGATTAAGAAAAGCAGTATCTTAATAAATTAAGTACTTCCTGGTATGGTTTCTGTACTGGTAACTCCCCAAAAGAATCTGGATTGTGATGAGGGAACAGAGAAAAAAGTTCATTTAAGACCTGCACTGAAGAAGGGGGTAGGCAGCTGTATATCAGGGAGTAAACCTTCTGAGAATAAAAACAGCTGGAGCTTGTTTAGGTATTTACACAGGGAAAGGATAATGTACTGGGAACAATTCAGAAAATGTGATTTGGGGTGAGGGGAGAGGGATAAAAGCTCATTTAGGAACCACATGA
>NW_025957190.1:0-25878 GCF_023159225.1 Perognathus longimembris pacificus | reverse complement strand
TGGGAACTCCTCAGAAGAATCTGATTTGTGGTGAGGGGAGAGAGATAAAAGCTCATTTAGGAACGACATGAACATGCTGCGTAGGTAGCTGTTTATCAGTAAATATCTCCACTGAGATTAAGAAAAGCAGTAGCTTAATAAATTAAGTACTTCCTGGTATGGTTACTGTACTGGTAATTCCCCAAAAGAATCTGGATTGTGGTGAGGGAACAGAGAAAAAAGCTCATTTAGGACCTGCACTTACGAAGGGGGTAGGCAGCTGTATATCAGGGAGTAAACCTTCTGAGAATAAAAACAGCTGGAGTTTGTTAAGGTAATTTCACAGGAGAAAGTATAATGTACTGGGAACTCCTCAGAGGAATCTGATTTGTGGTGAGGGGAGAGAGACCAAAGCTCATTTAGGAACGACCTGAACATGCTGCGTATGTAGTTGTTTATCAGTAAATATCTCCACTGAGATTAAGAAAAAAAGTAGCTTAATAAATTAAGTACTTCATGGTATGGTTACTGTACTGGTAAACTCGCCAAAAGAATCTGGATTGTGGTGAGGGAACAGAGAAAAAAGCTCATTTAGGACCTGCACTTACGAAGGGGGTAGGCAGCTGTATATCAGGGAGTAAACCTTCTGAGAATAAAAACAGCTGGAGCTTGTTAAGGTAATGACACAGGGGAAAGGATAATGTAGTGGGAACTCCTCAGAAGAATCTGATTTGTGGTGAGGGGAGAGAGATCAAAGCTCATTTAGGAACGACATGAACATGCTGCGTAGGTAGCTGTTTATCAATAAATATCTCACTGAGATTAAGAAAAGCAGTAGCTTAATAAATTAAGTACTTCCTGGTATGGTTACTGTACTGGTAACTCCCCAAAAGAATCTGGATTGTGGTGAGGGAACAGAGAAAAAAGCTCATTTAGGACCTTCACTTACGAAGGGGGTAGGCAGCTGTATATCAGGGAGTAAACCTTCTGAGAATAAAAACAGCTGGAGCTTGTTAAGGTAATTACACAGGGGAAAGGGTAATGTACTGGGAACTCCTCAGAAGAATCCGATTTGTGGTGAGGGGAGAGAGACAAAAGCTCATTTAAGAACGACATGAACATGCTGCGTAGGTAGCTGTTTATCAGTAATTATCTCCACTGAGATTAAGAAAAGCAGTAACTTAATAAATTAAGTACTTCCTGTTATGGTTACTGTACTGGTAACTCCCCAAAAGAATCGGGATTGTGGTGAGGGAACAGAGAATAAAGCTCATTTAGGACCTGCACTTATGAAGGGCGTAGGCAGTTGTATATCAGGGAGTAAACCTTCTGAGAATAAAAACAGCTGGAGCTTGTTAAGGTAATTACACAGGAGAAAGGATAATGTACTGGGAACTCCTCAGAAGAATCTGATTTGTGGTGAGAGGAGAGAGAAAAAAGCTCATTTAGGAACGACATGAACATGCTGCGTACGTAGCTGTTTATCAGTAAATATCTCCACTGAGATTAAGAAAAGCAGTAGCTTAATAAATTAAGTACTTCCTCGTATGGTTACTGTACTGGTAACACCCCAAAAGAATCTGGATTGTGGTGAGGGAACAGAGAAAAAAGCTCATTTAGGATCTGCACTTACGAAGGGGCTAGGCAGCTGTATATCAGGGAGTAAACCTTCTGAGAATAAAAACAGCTGGAGCTTGTTAAGGTAATTACACAGGGGAAAGGATAATGTACTGGGAACTCCTCAGAAGAACCTGATTTGTGGTGAGGGCAGAGAGATAAAAGCTCATTTAGGAACGACATGAACATGCTGCGTACGTAGCTGTTTATCAGTAAATATCTCCACTGAGATTAAGAAAAGCAGTAGCTTAATAAATTAAGTACTTCCTGGTATGGTTACTGTACTGGTAACTCCCCAAAAGAATCTGGATTGTGGTGAGGGAACAGAGAAAAAAGCTCATTAGGACCTGCACTTACGAAGGGGGTAGGCAGCTGTATATCAGCGAGTAAACCTTCTGAGAATAAAAACAGCTGGAGCTTGTTAAGGTAATTACACAGGAGAAAGGATAATGTACTGGGAACTCCTCAGAAGAATCTGATTTGTGGTGAGGGCATAGAGATAAAAGCTCATTTAGGAACGACATGAACATGCTGCGTACGTAGCTGTTTATCAGTAAATATCTCCACTGAGATTAAGAAAAGCAGTAGCTTAATAAATTAAGTACTTCCTGGTATGGTTACTGTACTGGTAACTCCCCAAAAGAATCTGGATTGTGGTGAGGGAACAGAGAAAAAAGCTCACATAGGACCTGCACTTACGAAGGTGGTAGGCCGCAGTATATCAGGGAGTAAACCTTCTGAGAATAAAAACAGCTGGAGCTTGTTAAGGTAACGACACAGGGGAAAGGATAATGTACTGGGAACTCCTCAGAAGAATCTGATTTGTGGTGAGGGGCAGAGAGATCAAAGTTCATTTAGGAACGACATGAACATGCTGCGTAGGTAGCTGTTTATCAATAAATATCTCCACTGAGATTAAGAAAAGCAGTAGCTTAATAAATTAAGTACTTCCTGGTATGGTTACTGTACTGGTAACTCCCCAAAAGAATCTGGATTGTGGTGAGGGTACAGAGAAAAAAGCTCATTTAGGACCTGCACTTACGAAGGGGGGTAGGCAGCTGTATATCAGGGAGTAAACCTTCTGAGAATAAAAACAGCTGGAGCTTGTTAAGGTAATTACACAGGGGAAAGGGGTAATGTACTGGGAACTCCTCAGAAGATTCCGATTTGTGGTGAGGGGAGAGAGACAAAAGCTCATTTAAGAACGACATGAACATGCTGCGTAGGTAGCTGTTTATCAGTAATTATCTCCACTGAGATTAAGAAAAGCAGTAGCTTAATAAATTAAGTACTTCCTGGTATGGTTACTGTACTGGTAACTCCCCAAAAGAATCTGGATTGTGGTGAGGGAACAGAGAATAAAGCTCATTTAGGACCTGCACTTATGAAGGGCGTAGGCAGTTGTATATCAGGGAGTAAACCTTCTGAGGATAAAAACAGCTGGAGCTTGTTAAGGTAATTACACAGGAGAAAGGATAATGTACTGGGAACTCCTCAGAAGAATCTGATTTGTGGTGAGAGGAGAGAGACAAAAGCTCATTTAGGAACGAAATGAACATGCTGCGTACGTAGCTGTTTATCAGTAAATATCTCCACTGAGATTAAGAAAAAAAGTAGCTTAATAAATTAAGTACTTCCTGGTATGGTTACTGTACTGGTAACTCCCCAAAAGAATCTGGATTGTGGTGAGGGAACAGAGAAAAAAGCTCATTTAGGACCTGCACTTACGAAGGGGGTAGGCAGCTGTACATCAGGGAGTAAACCTTCTGAGAATAAAAACTGCTGGAGCTTGTTAAGGTAATGACACAGGGAAAGGATAATGTACTGGGAACTCCTCAGAAGAATCTGATTTGTGGTGAGGGCAGAGAGATCAAAGTTCATTTAGGAACGACATGAACATGCTGCGTAGGTAGCTGTTTATCAATAAATATCTCCACTGAGATTAAGAAAAGCAGTAGCTTAATAAATTAAGTACTTCCTGGTATGGTTACTGTACTGGTAACTCCCCAAAAGAATCTGGATTGTGGTGAGGGAACAGAGAAAAAAGCTCATTTAGGACCTGCACTTACGAAGGGGGTAGGCAGCCGTATATCAGCGAGTAAACCTTCTGAGAATAAAAACAGCTGGAGCTTGTTAAGGTAATTACACAGGGGAAAGGGTAATGTACTGGGAACTCCTCAGAAGAATCCGATTTGTGGTGAGGGGAGAGAGACAAAAGCTCATTTAAGAACGACATGAACATGCTGCGTAGGTAGCTGTTTATCAGTAATTATCTCCACTGAGATTAAGAAAAGCAGTAGCTTCATAAATTAAGTACTTCCTGGTATGGTTACTGTACTGGTAACTCCCCAAAAGAATCTGGATTGTGTTGAGGGAACAGAGAAAAAAGCTCATTTAGGACCTGCACTTACGAAGGGGGTAGGCAGCTGTATATCTGGGAGTAAACCTTCTGAGAAAAAAAACAGCTGGAGCTTGTTAAGGTAATTACACAGGGGAAAGGATAATGTACTGGGAACTCCTCAGAAGAATCTGATTTGTGGTGAGGGGAGAGAGATAAAAGCTCATTTAGGAACGACATGAACATGCTGCGTAGGTAGCTGTTTATCAGTAAATATCTCCACTGAGATTAAGAAAAGCAGTTGCTTAATAAATTAACTACTTCCTGGTATGGTTACTGTACTGGTAACTCCCCAAAAGAATATGGATTGTGGTGAGGGAACAGAGAAAAAAGCTCATTTAGGACCTGCACTTACGAAGGGGGTAGGCAGCTGTATATCAGGGAGTAAACCTTCTGAGAATAAAAACAGCTGGAGTTTGTTAAGGTAATTACAGAGGGGAAAGGATAATGTACTGGGAACTCCTCAGAAGAATCTGATTTGTGGTGAGGGGAGAGAGATAAAAGCTCATTTAGGAACGACATGAACATGCTGCGTACGTAGCTGTTTATCAGTAAATATCTCCACTGAGATTAAGAAAAGCAGTATCTTAATAAATTAAGTACTTTCTGGTATGGTTTCTGTACTGGTAACTCCCCAAAAGAATCTGGATTGTGGTGAGGGAACAGAGAAAAAAGCTCATTTAGGACCTGCACTTACGAAGGGGGTAGGCAGCTGTATATCAGGGAGTAAAACTTCTGAGAATAAAAACAGCTGTGGCTTGTTAAGGTAATTACACAGGGGAAAGGATAATGTACTGGGAACTCCTCAGAAGAATCAGATTTGTGGTGAGGGGAGAGAGATAAAAGCTCATTTAGGAACGACATGAACATGCTGCGTAGGTAGCTGTTTATCAGTAAATATCTCCACTGAGATTAAGAAAAGCAGTAGCTTAATAAATTAAGCACTTCCTGGTTTGGTTACTGTACTGGTAACTCCCCAAAAGAATCTTGATTGTGGTGAGGGAACACAGAAAAAAGCTCATTTAGGACCTGCACTTAGGAAGGGGGTAGGCAGCTGTATATCAGGGAGTAAATCTTCTGAGAATAAAAACAGGTGGAGCTTGTTAATATAATTACACAGGGGAAAGGATAATGTACTGGGAACTCCTCAGAAGAATCTGATTTGTGGTGAGGGGAGAGAGATAAAAGCTCATTTAGGAACGAAATGAACATGATGGGTATGTAGCTCTTTATCAGTAAATATCTCCACTGAGATTAAGAAAAGCAGTAGCTTAAGAAATTAAGTATTTCCTGGTATGGTTACTGTACTGGTAACTCCCCAAAAGAATCTGGATTGTGGTGAGGGAACAGAGAAAAAAGCTCATTTAGGACCTGCACTTACGGAGGGGGTAGGTAGCTGTATATCAGGGAGTAAACCTTCTGAGAATAAAAACAGCTGGAGCTTGTTAAGGTAATTACACAGGGGAAAGGATAATGTAGTGGGAACTCCTCAGAAGAATCTGATTTGTGGTGAGGGGAGAGAGATAAAAGCTCATTTAGGAACGACATGAACATGCTGCGTAGGTAGCTGTTTATCAGTAAATATCTCCACTGAGATTAAGAAAAGCAGTAGTGTTGTGCCAAGTTGCAAGACCATCCCCAAGAAGACCACCGAGATTCAGACACTCCGAAATGCAAAAGCAAGGCAAGGCTTTATTTAACGAGCTGCCAACTCGGGCCTCATCCTACCCACCGACACAGCGGAGGTTAGGAGGAAGCCCCGAGCTGTGATTACACAGGGCTTAGAAAGGCAAAGAACAAGGTTACAACAATCATCTGTGCAAGCAAGATTAGTACACAGGTACAAATCTGATTGGCTCAGGGTTCGATTCTAAAATGGGGTTCACATGGTGGGGCCTGACTTCAAAGTCTGGCACCTCATTTCCCCCTTTTTCTTTTTGGTACCTTGGGAGCCAATCATGGCTCCATTCTGTCCATTTCAATGGCTTGCGTGTCTAGGGGATGATATAGAGGTAAGGCATGGGCCAGTAGGGCCCAATGTAGTAACCAACGGGCCTGTCACCATTTCTTACAAGAATAGTCTCTGTACTTCTGTTTTGCATGCCTCTAGTTTATCCTGCCTCATCTTCCCCAAAACAACTCTGGTCCCTTGATTTTAAAGGGGGGCTGATGGGTGAAGATCATCCATCTTCTGTAATTTCTTTAGGCTGACTCAGGGGCGTTGACCTTACCTAGCCAGGAACCTATAACCTTAGTCTCAGTCTAACTTTCTTTTCTTGAGGCGAAGGCGAAGCGGCTGAGTTGGGTGCTTGGAGACCTCCCATGTTCCATCACGGTAGTTGTCATCCAGGGCAAAGGGGTCAGCTGGCCTGGCGTGGAAGCAATGAACCCAAGTGGCGATGCCGTCTAGGGTCCCTTCCACCGTGGTTAATCTGTTGATTGGGGGCATTGGCAAGCTGACAGGCCTTTAACAGATCTCAATAAGGACACAACACAATCTCAGGTCTACAAGCTTTCTTTCCTAAACAGATGTATCAGCTTAAAATTCTTACTGCCAGTCAGGGCTTTGAGTAAATGCGGGGGGTGAGATTTTAATCTATCCTCTCATTTGACAAACTTACCCTTACTAACCACTCTCACAGATGACTGGCAAATTCCTGCTCAGTAGACAGACATGGGCATTGGAAAGGCATGCTTATGAACTATTCTTCTAGGACTTCCCGGCTTTAACTTTTGAAAGGCCAACAGTAGTGACTCTAGGATCTGACACCATCTCTGCCATCCAAGCAGTGGCTTACTGCCTCTGGATGCTCCATCACTTTTGTCCCAGGAGGAGTGACTTTCGACTTGGACTCAGGGCCTGAGTGCTGTCCCTCAGCTCTCCAGCTCAAGACTAGCACCGTACCACTTTTGAGCTCCACACCACTCCGTTCCCAGCACTCTGCTGGCTGATTAGAGACAAGTCTCTCACAGGGACCTTTCTTTGCCCGGGCTGGCTTCGAACCGCAGATTCAGATCAATGAGTCTTATAAGGGGCCACTTTACTCCAATTATAAGCAACAAGGTGGTTCACTCAGAAGTAGTTTTTAAGCATGCTCTCTTACCTGGAACTTATTAAGGATCAGTATTAGATCTTGACAAACTTGTAAGAATCACCTGTGCTTCTCTGTGGGCCTGCTGGAAACTTACAAAAAAACTAACAAAGAAGCTGGACTGGCAATTAAACATTTTGGTAGCCATAATTCTCCTTTTCTCACTTTGCAATAATTATTTAGGACAATTTTACTTCCAAATTTCTTATCTAGAAATGTATTCTTGATTTCCAAAGCCTTTTTAACACTAACACAACACTTTAGCTTTTATCTGCATCAGAAAAACTGAAGCTCACAGGCATTCTGAAACCAGGTGCCGCCCTTTGCTTACAGGCTGCTTGTTTCAAAAGAGCCTCTTTTTTTTTTTTTTTCTTCAGTCCCAGTTACTGCATGGAATGAAGACCTTTGAATTTAAACTTAGTTTTGCACCATACTGCAGTCTTGAACATGTTCACACTCACACATGCACACACACATACATTTTCAAAAGATCTTAAAGTCTGCTGAATAAGCATCGGCCGTACATTTTAAGACAAAAACCTTTAACAAATGATTTTAGCATTCTCCAGCCTCATTTTCCAGGGCTTGATAGTTTTAGTAAAACATTTTTAGTCTTAGTAAAACATTTTAGCGCACCAAACAATTTTCTGCTTAAGAAGGCTGGGTGGGGGTCCCCCTAGAGTTCTTTCTGTGGACACTCACACTCTGATTGTGAACCATTGCCTGTACATCTTTCCAATGAGCTATGCAGGTTTGACACAAAAGAGACTGTTAGACTTACAAACAACACAGAGATGACAGCGCAGCATGGTGAGGTCACTCCCTGCCACCTGTGGGTGGCTTGGGCTGGCCCTACGTCCACCCTGTCGGCGGCTGCGGGTCAGGACTTGG
This sequence comes from Perognathus longimembris pacificus, assembly GCF_023159225.1. Classification (NCBI taxonomy): domain Eukaryota; kingdom Metazoa; phylum Chordata; class Mammalia; order Rodentia; family Heteromyidae; genus Perognathus; species Perognathus longimembris. The sequence goes on along the minus strand of NW_025957190.1, from coordinate 17,901 downwards.
ACTTGGGGCTGATGCGTCCGTGTCCTGGGCTGTCGGCGCCGTTGGGTTGACTGGGCAGGACCCTCCGGAGCGGAGGGCACAGCTGAAACATTTTCCTCAGAGTCCTCCTCTTGTAGAGTTAACTGGGATGGGGAGTATGGAGCGGGAAACATTTCCTCCTCCGTGCTTCCTCCCTATGTCAAAGCTCCCTCAATTTCCTCAAAGGTGGACCATTCTGACTTGCACAGGGTGATCCACTTTTCCTTTTTAAGGGCCACACCTTGGTTCTGAGCTATCTCCTTAACCTCCAGTGAGCTAGGATCAAGTCTAGGGGGCTAGATGGAGGTCCTCAAGATAATACAAAAGGAGGAAAACACACAGGCCTAAGAAAAGCTACGAGTGCCCACAACCTCCTACAAGGGTGCAGAAGGAATGGACCCGAGTTGGCCCACAACCTCCTGTAAGAAGGAGTGGACCCGAGTTGGCCCACAACCTCCTGCAAGGGTGCAGAAGGAGTGGACCCGAGTTACGAGTTGGAGATCTCACAAGTTGGCCCACAACCCCCTGCCAGGGTACGGGAGGAGTGGACCCAAGTTGGCCCACAACCTCCTGCCAGATAAGCAGAAGGAGCAGACCCAAGTACAAGGTGGGCGGGTTGAGACTCGTTTAGGAGGTCCTCCTGGTCAGTTCCGGCCAAAAACCAAACTGACTCGCGCCCTACAAGCAAAAGCAAAACAGACAAATTACAGGACAAGACAAATGAACAGTGCTGTTTTCTTACCTTCGGAGACTGGGATCTCGGGGTCTCTGGGGCTATCCCGGACGAAACCCCAAATGTTGTGCCAAGTTGCAAGACCACCCCCAAGAAGACCACCGAGATTCAGACACTCCGAAATGCAAAAGCAAGGCAAGGCTTTATTTAACGAGCTGCCAACTCGGGCCTCATCCTACCCACCGACACAGCGGAGGTTAGGAGGAAGCCCCGAGCTGTGATTACACAGGGCTTATAAAGGCAAAGAACAAGGTTACAACAATCAGCTGTGCAAGCAAGATTAGAACACAGGTACAAATCTGATTGGCTCAGGGTTCGATCCTAAAATGGGGTTCACATGGTGGGGCCTGACTTCAAAGTCTGGCACCTCAGTAGCTTAATAAATTAAGTACTTCCTGGTATGGTTACTGTACTGGTAACTCCCCAAAAGAATCTGGATTGTGGTGAGGGAACAGAGAAAAAAGCTCATTTAGGACCTGCACTTACGAAGGGGGTAGGCAGCTGTATATCAGGGAGTAAACCTTCTGAGAATAAAAACAGCTGGAGCTTGTTAAGGTAATTACACAGGAGAAAGGATAATGTACTGGGAACTCCTCAGAAGAATCTGATTTGTGGTGAGGGGAGAGAGATAAAAGCTCATTTAGGAACGACATGAACATGCTGCGTAGGTAGCTGTTTATCAGTAAATATCTCAACTGAGATTAAGAAAAGCAGTAGCTTAATAAATTAAGTACTTCCTGGTATGGTTACTGTACTGGTAACTCCCCAAAAGAATCTGGATTTTGGTGAGGGAACAGAGAAAAAAGCTCATTTAGGACCTGCACTTACGAAGGGGGTAGGCAGCCGTATATCAGGGAGTAAACCTTCTGAGACTAAAAACAGCTGGAGCTTGTTAAGGTAATTACACAGGAGAAAGGATAATGTACTGGGAACTCCTCAGAAGAATCTGATTTGTGGTGAGAGGAGAGAGATAAAAGCTCATTTAGGAACGACATGAACATGCTGCGTAGGTAGCTGTTTATCAGTAAATATCTCCACTGAGATTAAGAAAAGCAGTAGCTTAATAAATTAAGTACTTCCTTGTATGGTTACTGTACTGGTAACTCCCCAAAAGAATCTGGATTGTGGTGAGGGAACAGAGAAAAAAGCTCATTTAGGATCTGCACTTACGAAGGGGCTAGGCAGCTGTATATCAGGGAGTAAAACTTCTGAGAATAAAAACAGCTGGAGCTTGTTAAGGTAATTACACAGGAGAAAGGATAATGTACTGGGAACTCCTCAGAAGAATCTGAATTGTGGTGAGGGGAGAGAGACAAAAGCTCATTTAGGAACGACATGAACATGCTGCGTACGTAGCTGTTTATCAGTAAATATCTCCACTGAGATTAAGAAAAGCAGTAGCTTAATAAATTAAGTACTTCCTGGTATGGTTACTGTACTGGTAACTCCCCAAAAGAATCTGGATTGTGGTGAGGGAACAGAGAAAAAAGCTCACATAGGACCTGCACTTACGAAGGTGGTAGGCCGCAGTATATCAGGGAGTAAACCTTCTGAGAATAAAAACAGCTGGAGCTTCTTAAGGTAATTACACAGGAGAAAGGATAATGTACTTTGAACTCCTCAGAAGTATCTGATTTGTGGTGAGGGGAGAGAGAAAGAAGCTCATTTAGGATCGACATGAACATGCTGCGTAGGTAGCTGTTTATCAGTAAATATCTCCACTGAGATTAAGAAAAGCAGTAGCTTAATAAATTAAGTACTTCCTGGTATGGTTACTGTACTGGTAACTCCCCAAAAGAATCTGGATTGTGGTGAGGGAACAGAGAAAAAAGTTCATTTAGGACCTGCACTTACGTAGGGGGTAGGCAGCTGTATATCAGGGAGTAAACCTTCTGAGAATAAAAACAGCTGGAGTTTGTTAAGGTAATTACACAGGAGAAAGGATAATGTACTGGGAACTCCTCAGAAGAATCTGATTTGTGGTGAGGGGAGAGAGATAAAAGCTCATTTAGGAACGACATGAACATGCTGCGTAGGTAGCTGTTTATCAGTAAATATCTCAACTGAGATTAAGAAAAGCAGTAGCTTAATAAATTAAGTACTTCCTGGTATGGTTACTGTACTGGTAACTCCCCAAAAGAATCTGGATTTTGGTGAGGGAACAGAGAAAAAAGCTCATTTAGGACCTGCACTTACGAAGGGGGTAGGCAGCCGTATATCAGGGAGTAAACCTTCTGAGACTAAAAACAGCTGGAGCTTGTTAAGGTAATTACACAGGAGAAAGGATAATGTACTGGGAACTGCTCAGAAGAATCTGATTTGTGGTGAGAGGAGAGAGATAAAAGCTCATTTAGGAACGACATGAACATGCTGCGTAGGTAGCTGTTTATCAGTAAATATCTCCACTGAGATTAAGAAAAGCAGTAGCTTAATAAATTAAGTACTTCCTTGTATGGTTACTGTACTGGTAACTCCCCAAAAGAATCTGGATTGTGGTGAGGGAACAGAGAAAAAAGCTCATTTAGGATCTGCACTTACGAAATGGCTAGGCAGCTGTATATCAGGGAGTAAAACTTCTGAGAATAAAAACAGCTGGAGCTTGTTAAGGTAATTACACAGGAGAAAGGATAATGTACTGGGAACTCCTCAGAAGAATCTGAATTGTGGTGAGGGGAGAGAGACAAAAGCTCATTTAGGAACGACATGAACATGCTGCGTACGTAGCTGTTTATCAGTAAATATCTCCACTGAGATTAAGAAAAGCAGTAGCTTAATAAATTAAGTACTTCCTGGTATGGTTACTGTACTGGTAACTCCCCAAAAGAATCTGGATTGTGGTGAGGGAACAGAGAAAAAAGCTCACATAGGACCTGCACTTACGAAGGTGGTAGGCCGCAGTATATCAGGGAGTAAACCTTCTGAGAATAAAAACAGCTGGAGCTTCTTAAGGTAATTACACAGGAGAAAGGATAATGTACTTTGAACTCCTCAGAAGTATCTGATTTGTGGTGAAGGGAGAGAGAAAGAAGCTCATTTAGGATCGACATGAACATGCTGCGTAGGTAGCTGTTTATCAGTAAATTTCTCCACTGAGATTAAGAAAAGCAGAGGCTTAATGAATTAACTACTTCCTGGTATGGTTACTGTAGTGGTAACTCCCCAAAAGAATCTGGATTGTGGTGAGGGAACAGAGAATAAAGCTCATTTAGGACCTGCACTTACGAAGGGGGTAGGCAGCTGTATATCAGGGAGTAAAGCTTCTGAGAATAAAAACAGCTGGAGCTTGTTAAGGTAATTACACAGGGGAAAGGATAATGTACTGGGAACTCCTCAGAAGAATCTGATTTTTGGTGAGGGGAGAGAGAAAAAAGCTCATTTAGGAACGACATGAACATGCTGCGTAGGTAGCTGTTTATCAGTAAATATCTCCACTGAGATTAAGAAAAGCAGTAGCTTAATAAATTAAGTACTTCCTGGTAAGGTTACTGTACTGGTAACTCCTCAAAAGAAATTAGATTGTGGTGAGGGAACAGAGAAAAAAGCTCATTTAGGACCTGCACTTACGAAGGGGGTAGGCAGCTGTATATCAGGGAGTAAACCTTCTGAGAATAAAAACAGCTGGAGCTTGTTAAGGTAATTACACAGGTTAAAGGATAATATCCTGGGAACTCCGTAGAAGAATCTGATTTGTGGTGAGGGGAGAGAGATAAAAGATCATTTAGGAACGACATGAACATGCTGCGTAGGTAGCTGTTTATCAGTAATTATCTCCACTGAGATTAAGAAAAGCAGTAGCTTAATAAATTAAGTACTTCCTGGTATGGATACTGTACCGGTAAGTCCCCAAAAGAATCTGGATTGTGGTGAGGGAACAGAGAATAAAGCTCATTTAGGACCTGCACATACGAAGGGGGTAGGCAGTTGTTTATCAGGGAGTAAACCTTCTGAGAATAAAAACAGCTGGAGCTTGTTAAGGTAATTACACAGGAGAAAGGATAATATACTGGGAACTCCTCAGAAGAATCTGATTTGTGGTGAGAGGAGAGAGACAAAAGCTCATTTAGGAACGACATGAACATGCTGCGTACGTAGCTGTTTATCAGTAAATATCTCCACTGAGAATAAGAAAAGCAGTAGCTTAATAAATTAAGTACTTCCTGGTATGGTTACTGTACTGGTAACTCCCCAAAAGAATCTGGATTGTGGTGAGGGAACAGAGAAAAAAGCTCATTTAGGACCTGCACTTACGAAGGGGGTAGGCAGCTGTATATCAGGGAGTAAACCTTCTGAGAATAAAAACAGCTGGAGCTTGTTAAGGTAATTACACAGGGGAAAGGATAATGTACTGGGAACTCCTCAGAAGAATCTGATTTGTGGTGAGGGCAGAGAGATAAAAGCTCATTTAGGAACGACATGAACATGCTGCGTAGGTAGCTGTTTATCAGTAAATATCTCCACTGAGATTAAGAAAAGCAGTAGCTTAATAAATTAAGTACTTCCTGGTATGGTTACTGTACTGGTACCTCCCCAAAGAATCTGGATTGTGGTGAGGGAACAGAGAAAAAAGTTCATTTAGGACCTGCACTTACGAAGGGGGTAGGCAGCTGTATATCAGGGAGTAAACCTTCTGAGAATAAAAACAGCTGGAGCTTGTTAAGGTAATTACACAGGAGAAAGGATAATGTACTGGGAACTCCTCAGAAGAATCTGAATTGTGGTGAGAGGAGAGAGACAAAAGCTCATTTAGGAACGACATGAACATGCTGCGTACGTAGCTGTTTATCAGTAAATATCTCCACTGAGATTAAGAAAAGCAGTAGCTTAATAAATTAAGTACTTCCTGGTATGATTATTGTACTGGTAACTCCCCAAAAGAATCTGGATTGTGGTGAGGGAACAGAGAAAAAAGCTCACATAGGACCTGCACTTACGAAGGTGGTAGGCCGCAGTATATCAGGGAGTAAACCTTCTGAGAATAAAAACAGCTGGAGCTTCTTAAGGTAATTACACAGGGGAAAGGTAATGTACTTTTAACTCCTCAGAAGAATCTGATTTGTGGTGAGGGGAGAGAGAAAGACGCTCATTTAGGAACGACATGAACATGCTGCGTAGGTAGCTGTTTATCAGTAAATTTCTCCACTGAGATTAAGAAAAGCAGTAGCTTAATGAATTAAGTACTTCCTGGTATGGTTACTGTAGTGGTAACTCCAGAAAAGAATCTGGATTGTGGTGAGGGAACAGAGAAAAAAGGTCATTTAAGACCTGCACTTACGAAGGGGGTAGGCAGCTGTATATCAGGGAGTAAACCATCTGAGAATAAAAACAGCTGGAGCTTGTTAAGGTAATTACACAGGGGAAAGGATAATGTACTAGGAACTCCTAAGGAGAATCTGATTTGTGGTGAGGGGAGAGACATAAAAGCTCATTTAGGAACGACATGAACATGCTGCGTACGTAGCTGTTTATCAGTAAATATGTCCAATGAGAATAAGAAAGGCATTAGCTTAATAAATTAAGTATTTCCTGGTATGGTTACTGTACGGGTAACTCCCCAAAAAAATCTGGATTTTGGTGAGGGAACAGAGAAAAAAGCTCATTTAGGACCTGCACTTACGAAGGGGGTAGGCAGCTGTATATCAGGGAGTAAAGCTTCTGAGAATAAAAACAGCTGGAGCTTGTTAAGGTAATTACACAGGGGAAAGGATAATGTACTGGGAACTCCTCAGAAGAATCTGATTTGTGGTGAGGGGAGAGAGAAAAAAGCTCATTTAGGAACGACATGAACATGCTGCGTAGGTAGCTGTTTATCAGTAAATATCTCCACTGAGATTAAGAAAAGCAGTAGCTTAATAAATTAAGTACTTCCTGGTAAGGTTACTGTACTGGTAACTCCCCAAAAGAAATTAGATTGTGGTGAGGGAACAGAGAAAAAAGCTCATTTAGGACCTGCACTTACGAAGGGGGTAGGCAGCTGTATATCAGGGAGTAAACCTTCTGAGAATAAAAACAGCTGGAGCTTGTTAAGGTAATTACACAGGTTAAAGGATAATATCCTGGGAACTCCTTAGAAGAATCTGATTTGTGGTGCGGGGAGAGAGATAAAAGCACATTTAGGAACGACATGAACATGCTGCGTAGGTAGCTGTTTATCAATAAATATCTCCACTGAGATTAAGAAAAGCAGTAGCTTAATAAATTAAGTACTTCCTGGTATGGTTACTGTACTGGTAATTCCCCAAAAGAATCTGGATTGTGGTGAGGGAAAAGAGAAAAAAGCTCATTTAGGACCTTCACTTACGAAGGGGGTAGGCAGCTGTATATCAGGGAGTAAACCTTCTGAGAATAAAAACAGCTGGAGCTTGTTAAGGTAATTACACAGGGTAAAGGGTAATGTACTGGGAACTCCTCAGAAGAATCCGATTTGTGGTGAGGGGAGAGAGACAAAAGCTCATTTAAGAACGACATGAACATGCTGAGTACATACATGTTTAGCAGTAAATATCTCCACTGAGATTAAGAAAAGCAGTAGCTTAATAAATTAAGTACTTCCTGGTATGGTTACTGTACTGGTATCTCCCGAAAAGAATCGGGATTGTGGTGAGGGAACAGAGAAAAAAGCTCATTAAGACCTGCACTTACGAAGGGAGTAGGCAGCTGTATATCAGGGAGTAAACCTTCTGAGAATAAAAACAGCTGGAGCTTTTTAAGGTAATTATACAGGGGAAAGGATAATGTACTGGGAACTCCTCAGAAGAATCTGATTTGTGGTGAGGGGAGAGAGACAAAAGCTCATTTAGGAACGACATGAACATGCTGCGTAGGTAGCTGTTTATCAGTAAATATCTCCACTGAGATTAAGAATAGCAGTAGGTTAATAAATTAAGTACTTCCTGGTAAGGTTACTGTACTGGTAACTCCCCAAAAGAAATTAGATTGTTTTAAGGGAACAGAGAAAAAAGCTCATTTAGGACCTGCACTTAAGAAGGGGGTAGGCAGCTGTATATCAGGGAGTAAACCTTCTGAGAATAAAAACAGCTGGAGCTTGTTAAGGTAATTACACAGGAGAAAGGATAATGTACTGGGAACTCCTCAGAATAATCTGATTTGTGGTGAGGGGAGAGAGATAAAAGCTCATTTAGGAACGACATGAACATGCTGCGTAGGTAGCTGTTTATCAGTAATTATCTCCACTGAGATTAAGAAAAGCAGTAGCTTAATAAATTAAGTACTTCCTGGTATGGTTACTGTACTGGTAACTCCCCCAAAGGATCTGGATTGTGGTGAGGGAACAGAGAAAAAAGCTCATTTAGGACCTGCACTTATGAAGGGGGTAGGCAGTTGTATATCAGGGAGTAAACCTTCTGAGAATAAAAACAGCTGGAGCTTGTTAAGGAAATTACACAGGAGAAAGGATAATGTACTGGGAACTCCTCAGAAGAATCTGATTTGTGGTGAGAGGAGAGAGACAAAAGCTCATTTAGGAACGACATGAACTTGCTGCTTACGTAGCTGTTTATCAGTAAATATCTCCACTGAGATTAAGAAAAGCAGTAGCTTAATAAATTAAGTACTTCCTGGTATGGTTACTGTACTGGTAACTCCCCAAAAGAATCTGGATTGTTGTGAGGGAACAGAGAATAAAGCTCATTTAGCACCTGCACTTACGAAGGGGGTAGGCAGCTGTATATCAGGGAGTAAACCTTCTGAGAATAAAAACAGCTGGAGCTTGTTAAGGTAATTACACAGGAGAAAGGATAATGTACTGGGAACTCCTCAGAAGAATCTGATTTGTGGTGAGTGGAGAGAGACCAAAGCTCATTTAGGAACGAAATGAACATGCTGCGTACGTAGCTGTTTATCAGTAAATATCTCCACTGAGATTAAGAAAAAAAGTAGCTTAATAAATTAAGTACTTCCTGGTATGGTTACTGTACTGGTAACTCCCCAAAAGAATCTGGATTGTGGTGAGGGAACAGAGAAAAAAGCTCATTTAGGACCTGCACTTACGAAGGGGGTAGGCAGCTGTATATCAGGGAGTAAACCTTCTGAGAATAAAAACAGCTGGAGCTTGTTAAGGTAATGACACAGGGGAAAGGATAATGTACTGGGAACTCCTCAGAAGAATCTGATTTGTGGTGAGGGCAGAGAGATCAAAGTTCATTTAGGAACGACATGAACATGCTGCGTAGGTAGCTGTTTATCAATAAATATCTCCACTGAGATTAAGAAAAGCAGTAGCTTAATAAATTAAGTACTTCCTGGTATGGTTACTGTACTGGTAACTCCCCAAAAGAATCTGGATTTTGGTGAGGGAACAGAGAAAAAAGCTCATTTAGGACCTGCACTTACGAAGGGGGTAGGCAGCTGTATATCAGGGAGTAAACCTTCTGAGAATAAAAACAGCTGGAGCTTGTTAAGGTAATTACACAGGGGAAAGGGTAATGTACTGGGAACTCCTCAGAAGAATCTGATTTGTGGTGAGGGGAGAGAGATAAAAGCTCATTTAGGAACGACATGAACATGCTGCGTAGGTAGCTGTTTATCAATAAATATCTCCACTGAGATTAAGAAAAGCAGTAGCTTAATAAATTAAGTACTTCCTGGTATGGTTACTGTACTGGTAACTCCCCAAAAGAATCTGGATTGTGGTGAGGGAACAGAGAAAAAAGCTCATTTAGGACCTGCACTTACGAAGGGGGTAGGCAGCCGTATATCAGCGAGTAAACCTTCTGAGAATAAAAACAGCTGGAGCTTGTTAAGGTAATTACACAGGGGAAAGGGTAATGTACTGGGAACTCCTCAGAAGAATCCGATTTGTGGTGAGGGGAGAGAGACAAAAGCTCATTTAAGAACGACATGAACATGCTGCGTAGGTAGCTGTTTATCAGTAATTATCTCCACTGAGATTAAGAAAAGCAGTAGCTTAATAAATTAAGTACTTCCTGGTATGGTTACTGTACTGGTAACTCCCCAAAAGAATCTGGATTGTAGTGAGGGAACAGAGAATAAAGCTCATTTAGGACCTGCACTTATGAAGGGCGTAGGCAGTTGTATATCAGGGAGTAAACCTTCTGAGAATAAAAACAGCTGGAGCTTGTTAAGGTAATTACACAGGAGAAAGGATAATGTACTGGGAACTCCTCAGAAGAATCTGATTTGTGGTGAGAGGAGAGAGACAAAAGCTCATTTAGGAACGACATGAACATGCTGCGTACGTAGCTGTTTATCAGTAAATATCTCCACTGAGATTAAGAAAAGCAGTAGCTTAATAAATTAAGTACTTCCTCGCATGGTTAATGTACTGGTAACACCCCAAAAGAATCTGGATTGTGGTGAGGGAACAGAGAAAAAAGCTCATTTAGGATCTGCACTTACGAAGGGGCTAGGCAGCTGTATATCAGAGAGTAAACCTTCTGAGAATAAAAACAGCTGGAGCTTGTTAAGGTAATTACACAGGGGAAAGGATAATGTACTGGGAACTCCTCAGAAGAACCTGATTTGTGGTGAGGGCAGAGAGATAAAAGCTCATTTAGGAACGACATGAACATGCTGCGTACGTAGCTGTTTATCAGTAAATATCTCCACTGAGATTAAGAAAAGCAGTAGCTTAATAAATTAAGTACTTCCTGGTATGGTTACTGGACTGGTAACTCCCCAAAAGAATCTGGATTGTGGTGAGGGAACAGAGAAAAAAGCTCACATAGGACCTGCACTTACGAAGGTGGTAGGACGCAGTATATCAGGGAGTAAACCTTCTGAGAATAAAAACAGCTGGAGCTTGTTAAGGTAATGACACAGGGGAAATGATAATGTACTGGGAACTCCTCAGAAGAATATGATTTGTGGTGAGGGCAGAGAGATCAAAGTTCATTTAGGAACGACATGAACATGCTGCGTAGGTAGCTGTTTATCAATAAATATCTCCACTGAGATTAAGAAAAGCAGTAGCTTAATAAATTAAGTACTTCCTGGTATGGTTACTGTACTGGTAACTCCCCAAAAGAATCTGGATTGTGGTGAGGGTACAGAGAAAAAAGCTCATTTAGGACCTGCACTTACGAAGGGGGTAGGCAACTGTATATCAGGGAGTAAACCTTCTGAGAATAAAAACAGCTGGAGCTTGTTAAGGTAATTACACAGGGGAAAGTTTAATGTACTGGGAACTCCTCAGAAGAATCCGATTTGTGGTGAGGGGAGAGAGACAAAAGCTCATTTAAGAACGACATGAACATGCTGCGTAGGTAGCTGTTTATCAGTAATTATCTCCACTGAGATTAAGAAAAGCAGTAGCTTAATAAATTAAGTACTTCCTGGTATGGTTACTGTACTGGTAACTCCCCAAAAGAATCTGGATTGTGGTGAGGGAACAGAGAAAAAAGCTCATTTAGGATCTGCACTTACGAAGGGGCTAGGCAGCTGTATATCAGGGAGTAAACCTTCTGAGAATAAAAACAGCTGGAGCTTGTTAAGGTAATTACACAGGGGAAAGGATAATGTACTGGGAACTCCTCAGAAGAATCTGATTTGTGGTGAGGGCAGAGAGATAAAAGCTCATTTAGGAACGACATGAACATGCTGCGTACGTAGCTGTTTATCAGTAAATATCTCCACTGAGATTAAGAAAAGCAGTAGCTTAATAAATTAAGTACTTCCTGGTATGGTTACTGTACTGGTAACTCCCCAAAAGAATCTGGATTGTGGTGAGGGAACAGAGAAAAAGCTCATTTAGGACCTGCACTTACGAAGGGGGTAGGCAGCTGTATATCAGGGAGTAAACCTTCTGAGAATAAAAACAGCTGGAGCTTGTTAAGGTAATTACACAGGAGAAAGGATAATGTACTGGGAACTCCTCAGAAGAATCTGATTTGTGGTGAGGGCATAGAGATAAAAGCTCATTTAGGAACGACATGACCATGCTGCGTACGTAGCTGTTTATCAGTAAATATCTCCACTGAGATTAAGAAAAGCAGTAGCTTAATAAATTAAGTACTTCCTGGTATGGTTACTGTACTGGTAACTCCCCAAAAGAATCTGGATTGTGGTGAGGGAACAGAGAAAAAACTCATTTAGGACCTGCACTTACGAAGGGGGTAGGCAGCTGTATATCAGGGAGTAAACCTTCTGAGAATAAAAACAGCTGGAGCTTGTTAAGGTAATGACACAGAGGAAAGGATAATGTACTGGGAACTCCTCAGAAGAATCTGATTTGTGGTGAGGGGAGAGAGACAAAAGCTCATTTAGGAACGACATGAACATGATGCGTAGATAGCTGTTTATCAGTAAATATCTCCACTGAGATTAAGAATAGCAGTAGCTTAATAAAGTAAGTACTTCCTGGTATGGTTACTGTACTGGTAACTCCCCAAAACAATCTGGATTGTGGTGTGGGAACAGAGAATAAAGCTCATTTAGGTCCTGCACTTACGAAGGGGGTAGGCAGCTGTATATCAGGGAGTAAAGCTTCTGAGAAAAAAAACAGCTGGAGCTTGTTAAGGTAATTACACAGGAGAAAGGATAATGTACTGGGAACTCCTCAGAAGAATCTGATTTGTGGTGAGAGGAGAGAGACAAAAGCTCATTTAGGAATGACATGAACATGCTGCGTACGTAGCTGTTTATCAGTAAATATCTCCACTGAGATTAAGAAAAGCAGTAGCTTAATAAATTAAGTACTTCCTGGTATGGTTACTGTACTGGTATCTCCCCAAAAGAACCTGGATTGTGGTGAGGGAACAGAGAATAAAGCTCATTTAGGACCTGCACTTACGAAGGGGGTAGGCAGTTGTATATCAGGGAGTAAACCCTCTGAGAATAAAAACAGCTGGAGCTTGTTAAGGTAATTACACAGGAGAAAGGATAATGTACTGGGAACTCCTCAGAAGAATCTGATTTGTGGTGAGAGGAGAGAGACAAAAGCTCATTTAGGAACGACATGAACATGCTGCGTACGTAGCTGTTTATCAGTAAATATCTCCACTGAGATTAAGAAAAGCAGTAGCTTAATAAATTAAGTACTTCCTGGTATGGTTACTGTACTGGTAACTCCCCAAAAGAATCTGGATTGTGGTGAGGAAACAGAGAAAAAAGCTCATTTAGGATCTGCACTTACGAAGGGGCTAGGCAGCTGTATATCAGGGAGTAAACCTTCTGAGAATAAAAACAGCTGGAGCTTGTTAAGGTAATTACACAGGGGAAAGGATAATGTACTGGGAACTCCTCAGAAGAATCTGATTTGTGGTGAGGGCAGAGAGATAAAAGCTCATTTAGGAACGACATGAACATGCTGCGTACGTAGCTGTTTATCAGTAAATATGTCCACTGAGATTAAGAAAAGCAGTAGCATAATAAATTAAGTACTTCCTGGTATGGTTACTGTACTGGTAACTCCCCAAAAGAATCTGGATTGTGGTGAGGGAACAGAGAAAAAAGCTCATTTAGGACCTGCACTTACGAAGGGGGTAGGCAGCTGTATATCAGGGAGTAAACCTTCTGAGAATAAAAACAGCTGGAGCTTGTTAAGGTAATTACACAGGGGAAAGGATAATGTACTGGGAACTCCTCAGAAGAATCTGATTTGTGGTGAGGGCAGAGAGATAAAAGCTCATTTAGGAACGACATGAACATGCTGCATAGGTAGCTGTTTATCAGTAAATATCTCCACTGAGATTAAGAAAAGCAGAAGTTTAATGAATTAAGTACTTCCTCGTATGGTTACTGTACTGGTAACTCACCAAAAGAATCTGGATTGTGGTGAGGGAACAGAGAAAAAAGCTCATTTAGGACCTGCACTTACGAAGGGGGTAGGCAGCTGTATATCAGGGAGTAAACCTTCTGAGAATAAAAACAGCTGGAGCTTGTTAAGGTAATTACACAGGGGAAAGGATAATGTACTGGGAAGTCCTCAGAAGAATCTGGTTTGTGGTGAGGGGAGAGAGTTAAATGCTCATTTAGGAACGACATAAACATGCTGCGTAGGTAGCTGTTTATCAGTAAATATCTCCACTGAGATTAAGAAAAGCAGTAGCTTAATAAATTAAGTACTTCCTGGTATGGTTACTGTACTGGAAACTCCCCAAAAGAATCTGGATTGTGGTGAGGGAACAGAGAAAAAACTCATTTAAGACCAGCACTTAGAAGGGGGTAGGCAGCTCTATATCAGGGAGTAAACCTTCTGAGAATAAAAACAGCTGGAGTTTGTTAAGGTAATTACACAGGGGAAAGGATAATGTACTTTGAACTCCTCAGAAGAATCTGATTTGTGGTGAGGGGAGAGAGAAAGAAGCTCATTTAGGAACGTCATGAACATGCTGCGTAGGTAGCTGTTTATCAGTAAATATCTCCAGTGAGATTAAGAAAAGCAGTAGCTTAATAAATTAAGTACTTCCTGGTATGGTTACTGTACTGGTAACTGCCCAAAAGAATCTGGATTGTGGTGAAGGAACAGAGAAAAAAGTTCATTTAGGACCTGCACTTACGAAGGGGGTAGGCAGCTGTATATCAGGGAGTAAACCTTCTGAGAATAAAAACAGCTGGAGCTTGTTAAGGTAATTACACAGGGGAAAGGATAATGTACTGGGAACTCCTCAGAAGAATCTGATTTGTGGTAAGTGGAGAGAGACAAAAGCTCATTTAGGAACGACATGAACATGCTGCGTACGTAGCTGTTTATCAGTAAATATCTCCACTGAGATAAGAAAAGCAGTAGCTTAATAAATTAAGTACTTCCTGGTATGGTTACTGTACTGGTAACTCCCCAAAAGAATCTGGATTGTGGTGAGGGAACAGAGAAAAAAGCTCACTTAGGACTTGCACTTACGAAGGTGGTAGGCCGCAGTATATCATGGAGTAAACCTTCGGAGAATAAAAACAGCTGGAGCTTCTTAAGGTAATTACACAGGGGAAAGGATAATGTACTTTGAACTCATCAGAAGAATCTGATTTGTGGTGAGGGGAGAGAGAAAGAAGCTCATTTAGGAACGACATGAACATGCTGCGTAGGTAGCTGTTTATCAGTAAATATCTCCACTGAGATTAAGAAAAGCAGTAGCTTAATAAATTAAGTACTTCCTGGTATGGTTACTGTACTGCTAACTCCCCAAAAGAATCTGGATTGTGGTGTGGGAACAGAGAATAAAGCTCATTTAGGTCCTGCACTTACGAAGGGGGTAGGCAGCTGTATATCAGGGAGTAAAACTTCTGAGAATAAAAACAGCTGGAGCTTGCTAAGGTAATTACACAGGAGAAAGGATAATGTACTGGGAACTCCTCAGAAGAATCTGATTTGTGGTGAGAGGAGACAGACAAAAGCTCATTTAGGAACGACATGAACATGCTGCGTATGTAGCTGTTTATCAGTAAATATCTCCACTGAGATTAAGAAAAGCAGTAGCTTAATAAATTAAGTACTTCCTTGTATTTTTACTGTACTGGTAACTCCCCAAAAGAATCTGGATTATGGTGAGGGAACAGAGAAAAAAGCTCATTTAGGACCAGCACTTACGAAGGGGGTAGGCAGCTGTATATCAGGGAGTAAACCTTCTGAGAATAAAAACAGCTGGAGCTTGTTAAGGTAATTACACAGGGGAAAGGAGAATGTACTGGGAACTCCTCAGAAGAATCTGATTCGTGGTGAGGGCAGAGAGATAAAAGCTCATTTAGGAACGACATGAACATGCTGCATAGGTAGTTGTTTATCAGTAAATATCTCCACTGAGATTAAGAAAAGCAGTAGATTAATAAATTAAGTACTTCCTGGTATGGTTACTGTACTGGTAACTCCCCAAAAGAATCTTGATTGTGGTGAGGGAACAGAGAAAAAAGCTCATTTAGGACCTGCTCTTACGAAGGGGGTAGGCAGCTGTATATCAGGGAGTAAACCTTCTGAGAATAAAAACAGCTGGAGCTTGTTAAGGTAATTACACAGGAGAAAGGATAATGTACTGGGAACTCCTCAGAAGAATCTGATTTGTGGTGAGGGGAGAGAGATAAAAGCTCATTTAGGAACGACATGAACATGCTGCGTAGGTAGCTGTTTATCAGTAAATATCTCCAGTGAGATTAAGAAAAGCAGTTGCTTAATAAATTAAGTACTTCCTGGTATGGTTACTGTACTGGTAACTCCCCAAAAGAATCTGGATTGTGGTGAGGGAACAGAGAAAAAAGCTCATTTAGGACCTGCACTTACGAAGGGGGTAGGCAGCTGTATATCAGGGAGTAAACCTTCTGAGAATAAAAACAGCTGGAGTTTGTTAAGGTAATTACAGAGGGGAAAAGATAATGTACTGGGAACTCCTCAGAAGAATCTGATTTGTGGTGAGGGGAGAGAGATAAAAGCTCATTTAGGAACGACATGAACATGCTGCGTACGTAGCTGTTTATCAGTAAATATCTCCACTGAGATTAAGAAAAGCAGTATCTTAATAAATTAAGTACTTTCTGGTATGGTTTCTGTACTGGTAACTCCCCAAAAAAATCTGGATTGTGGTGAGGGAACAGAGAAAAAAGCTCATTTAGGACCTGCACTTACGAAGGGGGTAGGCAGCAGTATATCAGGGAGTAAAACTTCTGAGAATAAAAACAGCTGTGGCTTGTTAAGGTAATTACACAGGGGAAAGGATAATGTACTGGGAACTCCTCAGAAGAATCTGATTTGTGGTGAGGGGAGAGAGATAAAAGCTCATTTAGGAACGACATGAACATGCTGCGTAGGTAGCTGTTTATCAGTAAATATCTCCACTGAGATTAAGAAAAGCAGTAGCTTAATAAATTAAGTACTTCCTGGTATGGTTACTGTACTGGATAACTCCCCAAAAGAATCTGAATTATGGTGAGGGAACAGAGAAAAAAGCTCATTTAGGACCTGCACTTACGATGGGGGTGAGCAGCTGTATATCAGGGAGTAATCCTTCTGAGAATAAAAACAGATGGAGCTTGTTAAGGTAATTACACAGGGGAAAGGATAATGTACTGGAAACTCCTCAGAAGAATCTGATTTGTGGTGAGGGGAGAGAGATATAAGCTCACTTAGGAACGACTTGAACATGCTGCATAGGTAGCTGTTTATCAGTAAATATCTCCACTGAGATTAAGAAAAGCAGTAGCTTAATAAATTAAGTACTTTCTGGTATGGTTACTGTACTCGTAACTCCCAAGAAGAATCTGGATTTGGTGAGGGAACAGATAAAGAAGCTCATTTAGGACCTGCACTTACGAAGGGCGTAGGCAGCTGCATATCAGGGAGTAAACCTTCTGAGAATAAAAACAGCTGGAGCTTGTTAAGGTAATTACACAGGGGAAAGGATAATGTACTGGGAACTCCTCAGAAGAATCTGATTTGTGGTGAGGGGAGAGAGATAAAAGGTCATTTAGGAACGAACAAAATGAACATGCTGCGTAGGTAGCTGTTTATCAGTAAATATCTCCACTGAGATTAAGAAAAGCTGTAGCTTAAAAAATTAAGTACTTCCTGGTATGGTTACTGTACTGGTAACTCACCAAAAGAATCTGGATTGTGGTGAGGGAACAGAGAAAAAAGCTCATTTAAGTCCTGCACTTACGAAGGTGGTAGGCAACTGTATATCAGGGAGTAAAACTTCTGAGAATAAAAACAGCTGGAGCTTGGTAAGGTAATTACACAGGAGAAAGGATAATGTACTGGGAACTCCTCAGAAGAATCTGATTTGTGGTGAGAGGAGAGAGACAAAAGCTCATTTAGGAACGACATGAACATGCTGCGTACGTAGCTGTTTATCAGTAAATATCTCCACTGAGATTAAGAAAAGCAGTAGCTTAATAAATTAAGTACTTCCTCGCATGGTTAATGTACTGGTAACACCCCAAAAGAATCTGGATTGTGGTGAGGGAACAGAGAAAAAAGCTCATTTAGGATCTGCACTTACGAAGGGGCTAGGCAGCTGTATATCAGAGAGTAAACCTTCTGAGTATAAAAACAGCTGGAGCTTGTTAAGGTAATTACACAGGGGAAAGGATAATGTACTGGGAACTCCTCAGAAGAACCTGATTTGTGGTGAGGGCAGAGAGATAAAAGCTCATTTAGGAACGACATGAACATGCTGCGTACGTAGCTGTTTATCAGTAAATATCTCCACTGAGATTAAGAAAAGCAGTAGCTTAATAAATTAAGTACTTCC